>NW_028169732.1:0-3000 GCF_963971535.1 Notolepis coatsorum | reverse complement strand
GTCGGTCGGGAGGTCTCAGCCATTCTTCCCCAGGTTTCCTTTACGCCGTCGTCTTTTGTAGTTTCTCCTCTTGGAAACTCATGGCATATTCAAAAGTGTTTGGCCGGGGAGCTCCAGTAGCTCACCGCGTACCTCGAACGCTATTTCGGCGTCGGGGACAACCGTGCGCGTCACGGATCTGGGGTAGCGAGTTCGACTCCCGGACAAGCCGTACTTTCTCAGAGTGTCTTTCCCCCCATCTATACCCCCATTCAACCTGTATCTGTCGGTCATACTTGACCAGAAAAAAAGCGATAAACGCGAAAAGAACCAGCTGACTGGTCAAAGTTTAAAAAAAAAAAAAGTGTTTGGCCATCACCGGCCCCGGTAACACCATGGGCTTCCATGGGCTTCACTTTGATAAGCGTTGAACAGCTGCACCCCCCCCCTGGTAGCAATTCTCTGTAGATTTCGTTCCATCCCTCTGTCTTTGACCAGGTCAGGTTTGTCTCTACACATCATCTCCCAGGTCCGCTTCTTGTCAACCTGTTTCTTTCTCTCCAGCTGCTCCGGTTTCTCCTTCTCCTTCAGCTTGTCCAGCTGTTTGTTCTTCAGTAGCATGGAGGGTTTACTCTCTGGGGTCTTCTTTCCCAGGATCTTAGCCATGGCTTCCGCCCATCCAGCGTTTTGGTTCCCCTCCTCTCCTTCCTCTCCTCCGTCTTCATCCTCTGCCCCATCATCATCAGCTTCCTTGTCTTCTCCATCATCTGATGCTAGGTTGCTGCTTCCGCTTGTTTGATGTAGATCAGTGTGAGACTGAGGGGCTTGGGTATGAGAGGTTGTTGGCAGCACATGCCGGCTTCGACCAGCAGGGGCAGCACATCTTGTCTTATGGCTTGTAGCAGTATGGCTTGGCCACTGGTCCACCTCTTCTTTATCACTGTCCTCCTCCTCGTCTTCATCACTGTCCTCCTCTCCTTCATCACTGTCCTCCTCCTCGTCTTCATCATCATCATCATCATCGTCTAGTTCATTCTGAGGAACTGTCTGAGGAACAATCCACTCCTTGGAGGGAACATGAGGCGCGATCGCTTTGTCGTCCTCTTCTTCATCATCATCATCGACGTCGTCCTCCTCACCGTCCCCATCATCATCATCATCATCATCGTCTGGTTCGTTCTGAGGAAGTCTCTGGGTAGGACTCAGCAGCTCGCCACACCCTGGAGGGAACATAAAGTGGGATTGAATAGTCATCGTCATCCCCATCTTCATCAACGTCCTCCTCCTCCTCCTCCTCCTCATCATCATCTTCGATGTCCTCTTGAGGCACAGTCAGAATGGAGGGGACGTAAAATGCGATCAAATCGTCGTCCTCTTCCTCACTGCCCTCCTCTTGATCGCTGTCCTTTCCTCTGGACTCCGACCACGGCTTGCGAAGTTCAAGGGAGGGTTTATGTATTTTGTGCTCGCACACCTTGGAGCTGAAATCAACACAGTGATTAGTAAAAACATCATCAGCACCATTGTTGTGATATTCATTGGCCGGTTCAAAGTTGCGCATCTCAGTCAAGACTCTTATCGATGATGCTTGCTTGGCTGCGCGCTTTTCCAATTCCAATGTTTCATATTTCAAATGTATTTGTTGTTTCTCAAGCTCTTGTTTTTTAAATTGGCAAGGCGTACCATTAAGCGTGCCTTTTTAGCCTCTATTAGCATAGATTTGCGGGTTTGCCTCTTGGCTTCAGGCATTTAGTTTATTCTTTTTATTTATCCTTTGTAGTTTGAACGTTGCATTCACTTGGTGTGTGGGTTTCCTTTTCTTTCTGCTTATGAATGCAGTAACGTAATATAATATAAAAAAATAAAAAGAAACTTCACTTCAATTCATTCAACATTACAACTTTGGGACTGAGTAAGATAATTAATTGCGGGTGCATCGTGGACGCTTGTCGATTCATTGGGGAGCGACAAGCGGCCACTACAGGGAGAGAGGGAGAGAGAGAGAGACACAGAGAGAGAGGGAGAGAGAGACACATTCAACATTCATCTGAAAACGTAAAGTTGACTTGTAGCAAATTCAGGGTGCGGCTGGGAGTCGAACCCGGGACCACAGGCGACAGCGCTGACCGGTCCACTGAAGGGTCTGACCCGTCAGCGGAGGGCTAGCGAGTCCAGTCCCTGGTCGCTACATGACTCGGTGACGGTGACGAGTTTCATTCAAAAGTACGAGTTTTGCTATTTGACAAAATGTGACAGTAATGCAGTCGCTGCCATGACACTACAACTCACGATTGATATCTTAAGACCTTTGCTTATAAAAGAATATCCTGCCAATGAACAAATAAAACACTGGAGATTATGTAACCATCTGCTTATTGGAAATATTAAGCAGTGACCGTCAGGGAATGTTTTATCCAATATGAACACGAGGATCTCTTTAACCCTTTCACTACCACACTACAGAAGGTTAACCTTTCACTACCACACTACAGCGGTAGTGTAGTGAAAGGGCAGTGACAGTGTGGTAGTGAAAGGGTTAACCTTCTGTAGTGTGGTAGTGAAAGGGTTAACCTTCTGTAGTGTGGTAGTGAAAGGGTTAACCTTCTGTAGTGTGGTAGTTCAGATTCAGATTCAGATTCAGACAACTTTATTGGTCCGCGTGGGGCAATTCATATTTGCAGCTTCACAAGCAACAAAGACAAACAAACAACAAAACATCTCAACGACAGCACGGCAAATAAAAAGAGAAACACTCCATGTGATACAATCCAGCAATAAAAGTAAAAGTAAAAACAGACAACCAAGTGCAAAGGGCTACTTAAAATGACTATTGTCTGTGTTTAAAAGTCTGATAGCAGAGGGGACAAAAGATTTGGCGTAGCGGTTGGTCCTACTTGGTGGGACGTCATAACGGCGGCCAGAAGGCAACAGTTAAAACATCTGAGACAGAGCGTGGAGGGGTTGATTTGTGATGCTCGTCCCCTTCTTGACCACCTGGTCCGTCCAGAGAGAACATAGGTC
>NW_028169733.1:0-16373 GCF_963971535.1 Notolepis coatsorum | reverse complement strand
TATCAACATATTTACGAAAATGTACAATGTGTACATATTACAAATAAGTTATATACTAAACGTATTTACAAATAAGTACATATATTTTACGTTAAATTGTAACTTTTAACGTTTTCATTAAATGTTAACCATAACTGTTAAAACGAGTCATCATCATCATCATCATCATCATCATCATCATCATCATCATCATCATCATCATCATACTCTGTATCAGGGTGGCTCAGTGGTTTAGTCTAGTGGTG
The DNA here is from genome assembly GCF_963971535.1 of Notolepis coatsorum. NCBI lineage: Eukaryota > Metazoa > Chordata > Actinopteri > Aulopiformes > Paralepididae > Notolepis > Notolepis coatsorum. The sequence goes on along the minus strand of NW_028169733.1, from coordinate 16,128 downwards.
AGAGCTGTGTCTGTATCAGGGTGGTTTGATTGATTGATTGAAAACTTTATTAACAGATTGCAGAATGGGTACAGTACAGTACAGCTCAATACATACAATTGTTAAGGGGATGCAGACCAGAGAAAGACTTTCGTCTTGTTTACATCAGGGTCCCCCATTTTCAATTCATCATAATATATATGACATACATGACATACAGATAGACAGTACTGCTACATCTATACATTTATGACATACCAGATTTGCAAATACAGTACTGTTTGTGAAAAGAGTCCAGAAAAGAAAGTATATACATTTGACGTAGAAACTGTACATTGGAGGAGGTTGGGTAGGTGGGGGGGGGGGGGGGGGGGGTGGTGGGGGGGGGGGGGGGGACTGTACATTGGAGGTGGTTGGGTGGGAGGGGGGGGGGGTGGTGGGGGTGGGGGGGACTGTACATTGGAGGTGGTTGGGTGGGAGGGGGGGGGGGGGCGGGGGGTGGGGGGGGTTGGGTAGGAGGGGTGGGTGGGGGACACTGTACAACTGTACAAGCAAAACTGTACATTGGAATATTGACAAGACCATACTTGGTAATTTACTGTACATTGGAGGGGGTTGTGTTAGGACATTTACAGGGGCCAGTTTCGAATTGCAGTCTCCCGTAGGTGGCTGAGTGGTTTAGTCTAGTGGTGAGAGGTGTGTTTGTATCAGGGTGGCTGAGTGGTTTAGTCTAGTGGTGAGATCATTGTTAGTTTGGCACACTGTTTGTTTTGGACTTTCGCAAAACGAAATGTAAATATATTACTTATGGCTATAACATAATGTACATTATGTACCATATTACCTTTTCTGATGAGACTGTGTTGCTGTTAGACATGATCATTCTATAATGAATTCTATATAGTCTAGAGATGCAATAAAGCCTCTGTGCATAATAAGCTGCAAATTGGGGGGGGGGGGGGGGGGGTAATGTGGATACAGACATTAAAGGAACACGCCAACATTTTGGGAAATATACTTGTTTTTTGCCATCTTCCCAATTGCATCCAAGATACAATAATACATGTTCTGTACATCCAGTACAGAGGGAGGTCCAAGTGTGTACTAGCCTAGTTTAGGGCTCATAGGTGGCCATAGCTGTGTTTCACCCGCTTCAATCTAAACGGGGCCCGCCCGCTAGCAGGGCCCCAGATTGACAAAGCAAACGCACCCTGGATTGATCCAGATTCAGATTCCTTTATTAAGCCATTTGTGTAAAAACACATTGGTAATTGTTGCAGCAATACAGTGTATGCATTTTTTTCCTTTCTTTTTTCACAGTAAACGACAAACACCAACACAGACACAGGACAAAAAACAGTGCAGTGGAGGATTAATCAATTAAATACATATATATATATAAAGTGAAGAGTGCAGAGTTCCAGTAAGGACTAGTGCAGTGCAGTCAGTGTCATTGTGCCAGTGTCACTTGGGGGCAGGGGGGGGGGGGGGGGGGGACCTGAGGCATTGATCAGCCTGGCGACTGAGGGGAAGAAGCTCAGTCTGTGACGAGCTTTCACAGCCTTTGGGATCCTCAGCCTTCTCCCAGAGGGGAGCAGGGTGAAGAGGCTGTGACCGGGGTGGGAGGGGTCGGCCATGATCTTCCTCGCGCTCTTCAGCGCCCTGGAGTCGTGCAGGGACCTGAGGGAGGGCAGGGGACAGCCGATCACCCTCTCCGCGGAACGAATCACCCACTGCAGCTTGGCGAGATCTTTTGCCGCTGCAGCGGGGAACCAGGAGATGATGGAGTGGGTGAGGATGGACTCAATGATGGCCGTGTAGAATTGGGCCATCATGGTCCTCGGCAGTTTATATTTGTTCAACTGCCGGAGGAAGAACATCCTCCCCTGGGCCTTCTTGAGCAGGCCCGTGATGTTAAGCTCCCATTTCAAGTCCCGGGAGATGGTCATGCCAAGGAATCGGCATGACTCCACGGAGGCCACCTGAGTGCCTCCCAGTATGATGGGAGGGAGCAGGGCTGCTTTCCTCCTGAAGTCCACTACCATCTCCACTGTCTTTTGAGCGTTGAGCTCCAGGTTGTTGCAGCTGCACCAGTTCTGCAGCCTCTCGATCTCCCTCCTGTAGGCCGACTCGTCCCCCCTGGAGATGAGACCCACCAGGGTGGTGTCGTCAGCGAATTTCAGGAGTTTGACCGAGGGGTGGAGAGAGGCACAGCTGTTGGTGTACAGGGAGAACAGTAGTGGGGACAGGACGCAGCCCTGCGGGGGAACCGGTGCTGGTGGACCTAGAGCTGGAAATGCTCTTCCCCAGCCTCACCCGCTGAGACCTGTTGGACAGGAAGTCCGTAATCCACCTGCGAGTGGAGGCCGGCACCTGCAGCAGGGATAGCTGGTGCTCCAGGATGGGTGGAAGGATGGTGTTGAAGGCCGAGCTGAAGTCCACATACAAGATCCTGACATAGTTGCCCGCAAAATATAAAGCAAAATGCGCACACAATGTGGATCACTGATGCGCGGTGGAAACGCTTGAAAAGGCAACATCACCAACACAGAGAGATGTTTACCTAGAAGTATTTCACCTTGTAGAAGAAACCTTGCTTCTGACACAAACCAAGTGATGTAAATCTGCACGGTCTAGTTGAGCTGCGTCATGGTGAGTTTGGCACAGTGGCTACAGTAGCTTCCCGCCTGATGTGCAAACTCGCCTAAAACATTATATTTTCATTGGCTTCCTATTGTGATTCTGGGTGAGGTAGAATATAATGCATGAACCTCATAATTCACTGTTCCATTTGATATATGACATGTCACTGTAGCATTGTGCATTCAGATTTTAGGGCTGAAAAGGAAGCAGTAAATGTATCTCGCATGCACACAGGCTCTCTCTCTCATTTGCTTGCGCCCCACACTTTGATAATCACCACCACAGGAACTAATGTATATGGAATATTACATTCTCATGTAAATGTACATGCGGGGGGGACACATAATAAAGGACACAGTGGTGGGTATCGTATCTGTCACCAGTAATGAATCTGAGGGCAGAATGATAGACAGAGTCCAGGTTTAAGAGTTGAAGCTGCAGCATGTTTATAAATCACATCACCATAGTCCACCATAGTCCAAAATTGATAAGAAAACGTAAATTTTTTGTACAGAATGACAGTTTTTTTTTTACTGAAAGACAATTTTCTGTCACTGCTTGGAAGCAGGAATATCCACATGGAACTTATATGAAAATGTCTAGCCACAAGCCAAGATATTTATACTCAGTGACATGTTAGAACCGCTTACAGTAGATATATATACTTCATCAGAATCAACATTTCTGGCTCTGGTGAACAGCATCATTTTAGTTTTACTAGCATTAAGGACTAATTTAAGATTGATAAAAGCTTCCTGAAGAACATTAAAAGAAAGTTCTTAATGGCCAACTGAACAGTGTCAGTGATACAGTACACAATAGTATTGTCCGCATACAGTCATTTAAAGAAGAAACAATATCATTAATATAAATAGTGAAAAGGACAGGACCCAACACTGAACCTTGTGGCACACCATTCGGTTCAAGAATTCAGATTGAGCAGGACTCGATTTCACACACTGACGCCTAGAAGATAGATACTGTACTCCTGAAACCAATCACATGCACCACTATCCAAGCCAATACTAGATAACCTATTTAAAGGTAAGCGATGATCAACTGTATCGAAAGGCTTTTGACAGTGGTAAGTTAGCTAGTCACCTTGGTTTACTTGATGTAATAGTTATGGCGGGGCTTTTTAGATGCTGCATGCAGTTGTTTGTCCAGAAGATGCTGTAACTCCAACTATGTAGGCTTTCTTTTTCAAAAGCAGCGACTCATTGTTGGAAGGTGTATTTCTTCACTTTGGATGGCGCAAGGCTGACTGCCCACCCCTGCTTCCAGTCCCAGTGCTAAGCTAGGCTAGCATGCGCCCGGACCTCTCTCCGTACTGGAAGCACAGAGATGATTTGATTGTATATGTTTATTTGCGAAGGTACAGTGCAAGTTAATGAACAAAACTCCAATGGATTACAACAATGTACAATGTATTACTGTTGTGCACCTGTAGGGGTGGCCCTGACAGCACTGTTGGCTAATGTATTAGGTTCTCTAGGCTTAGGAACTCGTGTTTTGCCAAGATGTTACAGTGATGGAAGGATTGAGTTTTTTTTGTCGAAAGTCTTTCAGGACTTTCTTGTACAGAGATTTTTAAAGTTGTATCTCCGGCTAGAGACCAGCTAGTTACTCAAGTCAAGTCAGTTTTATTTATATAGCACATTTTAAACAACAGCAGTTGACAAAGTGCTAAACAATTTACATATAAGTTCAAGTTACTATACTCAAAAGTCAAAACCATATAAAACAATTAAAAAAATATATAGATTAAAATCACATTAAAACTAAGCGGATACTCTGTAGTTTCAAGTTTCAAGTTTCTTTAATAGTTGTCATACAGAAGTACAGAATACCTTTATACAAAATGCTTCTTTCTGTTACGCTCCAGAGACTGTGCTAGACAAAAGATAAGTATAAAATAAAATAAAATAGTATAGCATGTAAAAATAGAAGTAAAAATAGAAGTCACGTACGTAGACACAGTGTTCAGTATATATATGTACAATGTTCGATGCAGAATAGAGTAACTGAGTTACCGTACAATATACAATATACTATGCAATATACTAATATACAATACTATATAGTGCAAAGCAGAAATGGGATGAGGTACAATTTACAGTAAGGTGTACTGAGGTATGGGTTGTAGTGCAAATCCTTTACCAATAAATATAAAGTGTGTTTAGGTGATCTAAAGTGTGGAGAGTGGGTGCTGCAGTGTGTTGTTTGTTTAAAGTGAGTGTGTGCGTATGGATGTGTGTGTTGTGTGTGTTGTGTTGTGAGTGCATTTGATGGTTGTTGCATAGTGTTATTGTTCGTTGAGCAACCTGATGGCTTGGGGATAGAAGCTTCTTCTGAGTCTTTCTGTGCTTGCCATGAGACTCCGGTATCGCTTGCCTGACCGCAGCAGTTCAAAGACCTTAATCCTGTCAAAACAGCAGCCATAGTGTATATTTTCAACAATACGTTTGTTTACCAATAGTCTAAAGCGTTATTAGTGAGATTTTAGTTTATGGAATGTCTTCATAATTTAGCGAATATCCTCCATTTTTAATTAGCGTCGCGTCGCCGCTTGTAGTCATGTGAGGAGAGGGCATCCAGAGCTCTCGAGCGTTGAAATTTCGAAAAACATTTCCTAGCCGATTCCAGCTTCCTGCAAGCAAATTACTTCTGTATGAATTATTTTTATTTCTCTTATTTCTCGAGATTCTCTATCACAAAACTGAACGTCATTGGCATAGATTAGAGCGCAGTTAGTGTGTCAGTACCTTCTGTGAACCTTTAGCAACAATCCGCGTTGCAATCCAATCCAAAATGGCGGAGCCATATCCATTATAAGAATGGAACTGTACATACAGTAGATTTCATTCACGGTTCTTGCTGCATGCCTGGAGATACTAAATCCAAACTGCCATTTGAAAGAGGAGATTTGGCCCGGTCCATAGATGTGCGAGTTGGCTATAATAAGGTAATTTATAGGCCTGGTATTCTATATTCTATAATAATATTTCAAATTGCAGAATTGTGTCCGGATGGCAGAATTCAGTACTGTATCTACAAAACATTCTGTTTAATCATCTACCCTTTATTCATTTGCTTAGATTTTTTGTACTCATGATCTCAAGACGGTGCTGAACGAGCTCAGTGGCAGTTTTTCATGTCTGGTCATTTCTAGCATGGTGTTATTCACTGTCAAAGATGCAAAGAAAAATCATAATTTATATTCTCCTTTGTTTCATCACAATTTACTCAAGCCTAGTAACAGACCCAATATGTCTGACACTGGGAATACATTCCATGAGATCCATAGATGTCCCTAGATACCAAGAACATGCAAATGGACCTGGTAGAAGTGGAGCAATCTTCCATTTACTTGTATTGTATGTATTTTAGGCGGATTCTCAGAAAATAGGGCTCCGGGCTTAACAGGTGAATGAATGAAAACTTTATTTAACAGATTGCAGAATGGGTACAATACAGTACGGCTCAATACACACAATTGTTAAGGGGATGCAGACCAGAGAAAGACGTTTGTCTTGTTTACATCAGGGTCCCCCATTTTCAATTCATAGTGACATTTATGACATACACAACATACATGACATCATGACATTTATGGCATTACATAGGGACATACATGACATACAGGTATATAGTTACATTTGTGACATATACGATATGCTAATATACAGTACTGTTACCCAGAGATCCTAACAGAAAATATATACATATGATGGGGAGGAGACTGTACATTATGAGGGGGGTGGGTGGGTGGGAGAAAATATATACATACGGTGGGGAGAAAATATATACATACGGTCAGTGTTGCGATGCTCATATCAACACTGGTTGCACGCACGCTAATGACGCCACGTGCACGCGCGCTCCCAGGAGCGTGCGTGCGCTCCCGCGCATAAATGTTCCCTCGCATAAGGACAGACTAAAAACAGTGCCTAATTGCCTCTACAAATGGAATGTAACACCTGACGACCGGCGCTATTGATATGCAAAGTAGCCAGGTGGGTACTGCGAGTTGGCGCATCAGTCGAGTGCAGCGCATTCCTGTGTGCACGCGCGTGCACATCCGTGCGTGTGCGTGCACGCGCTTCTACAAAACTTCCATGAGAAACGCATCACTGCATACGGTGGGGAGGAGACTGTCTAATAGGAGGGGGGGGGGGGGGGGGGGGGGGGTTCTAATTGCAGCCTCCCGTAGGAGCGGTTTTGAATGTGGGTAGGGATTCACATCTTTTTACGGCTGTGGGTACGGCGTTCCACATTGTTGTGGCATAATTGCAAAATGTGTTTAGTCCCGTGTTTGTGCCGAATCTGGGTTTAACATGATTTGTGGAGCTCCCTCTGGTGTTGTGGGCGTGGTATTCACTGACCTTTGGGAAGTATTTTGACATGTACATGGGTACCTGTGTGGTGTAGTGTATCTTGTAGACCAGGCCCATTGCAAGTTGCTGTACTCTGTCGTCTACTCTAAGCCATCCTAGGTGGGTTAAAGGTCAATGTGGAGTCAAGAGTGACCCCGAGGTATTTGAACTCGGTCAAGATATCAAGCTCCTCGCCGTTTAAGAATACACTGGAGCCTGGGTGTGTTACATTTTGGCGACGTTTGCCAAACATCATACGAACTTAAAAAAAATGTGGCATTCAATAGGAGACAATATTCAGTCAGCCAGTTATGAACGTTTGCCATTGCAGATGCGAGGACATGGGAGACCTCCCTGAGCTTTATGGCCTCAGTGAAGATGGCCACATCATCGGCATACATCTGGGATGAAATCTATCTATTTTCTCATCTGACTCTGGGGAAGGTGGCAAATAAGTGTATTTCCCAAAATGTTGGCGTGTGCCTTTAAGGCCAACCTGTGATAAAAAGAAAAAGAAAAAAGGAACCCTGACACACAAAAAGTAATGTAGACGTGTTTTCATCCTCTAGTTGATTGACCAAAGTAAAAAAACAAGACAAGAAGTCAGTGTATATTGTGGCTGTAAAATGTCTATGGTAATGTTTGTTACCATTACCAAACTAGCTCTCTCTCGTAGCTCTCCCTCCTCCCCTGCCCCACAGCCCCCGAGAACATCATCAAACTCAATTCCACCCACACCTCCCTCATGCCAGCTGTCACCATCAATGATTAACGTTGTCGCTACCTTGGCAAAGGGATATCCACTTTCTCTAATGATTCGCGCTGTTTCACTAACCTCGCAGACGAGCTCTTCGCCACAGACTCTCGTTCCCCGCACCACCTCGCGCGGCTCCACCCCTCCGCTAGCGCCGCTGCCGCCGCCGCCGCCACCGATCAGATTGATAGCTGTGTCTCTAGCTTCAGGTGAAAGAATCAGGCGGGCGGGGGGATGAATTAGAACGCAGCTGAGCTTCTTCTTCTCGTTCCCATCACAGTGTGCGCTCTCCTCTCCGCGTCTCTCTCCGGATGTGCTCTTCTCTCTCGCGTGGAAGCACAGCACAGTCGAGTTTCAAGTTTTGTTTTATTTGTCACGTCGGTATAAAGTACATGTACATTACAGTGAAATGCTTGGTTCTGTATGAGCCCCTGAGCATGTGCTTCATACAGTAAAAAAAAGTTAAAAGAAGAATAAAGTCCCAACACTATACAAATATAGAATATACAATATACAACTAAAGTACATCTTAAAGTACAATGAAGTAAAAATGCAGACAATGAGGTACAAAAATGCAAACCTCTCATGCCAACATTTTGGGAAATGTAGGCCTACTTGTTTTTTGCCATCTTCCCCAGAGTCAGTCAATTAATTTCTGTACGTCCAGTACAGAGAGTGGTCCAAGTGTGTACTAGCCTAGCGTAGGGCTCATATAGGCGGCCATAGCTATGTTCCACCCATTTCAATCTAAACGCCAGCAGGGCCCCAGACCGACAAAGCAAACGCACACTGGATTGATCAAGCAAAATGCGCACATTGTGACAATGTGGATCACTGATGCGCGGTGGAAACGCTTGAAAAAGGTACATCACCGACACAGATAGATGTTTACCTAGAAGTCTTCCACACACACACGGATGATTGATAGCTCTGTCTCTAGCTTCAGGTGAAAGAATCAGGCGGGGGGATGAATTAGGACGCAGCTGAGCTCCATCTCTCCCATCACAGTGTGCGCTCGGCTCTCCCCGGCTGTGCTCTGCTCCCGTTGTCTGAAGGAAGGTGCTTGGAGGTGATTGCTAGCCTTAGGCCCCGTAGGGCTAAATCCCGCGCCGGTTCGCGAGACGCTTATGCAACCCGCGTGTGAATTGCTTTAAATGGGACGTATCATCATGGGAGGTTTTTGCGCCGTGTGTGTGTGTGTGTGTGTGTGTGTTCGGCGTCTGGCATTCAATCACAACATCCTATTATTGTGCTATTTATCTCGAGTTGAGTGATGTTGATTAGGCTCTTTCTGTGTAAGAGCGCGGTGCCTTGTTGAAACAGAGCACTTTAGCCGCTTCTCTGCGAGGTAAACGGCTCACTGTGTATAGGATGAGTGGAATGCAAAGTGTCTCCCGGAAACACTGGGATACATTCATTATGAATCAAAACAAACCACAAGCGTCGATAGCGCCTCTGTGAAGCTCGTTTGTCCTTTCCATAGACCTTGGATCGAAAGGGCCTTTCCTAGTGTTTCTATGGTAATATTGGCCTTCTCTGGTGGAAAGGCGTAACTATAATTGGTATTTGTTTTAGTTTTTAAAGCCCTTATTGGTAAACTTCCCGCTTACATCACAACACTGTTGGAATGGAATATTAGAACATATTCTACACGTTCAAATTACTGCTTGGTTCTTAGGGTTCCTCCAGTTTGCTCTGAACTAGGAAAAACTGCTTTTTCCTTTGATGCTTCCAACACCTGGAACGCCCTCCGACTGACTCTGAAGCTGAAGGTTCTTCCTTCTTTTCCTACATTTAAAAGTATGATCTCCGACAACCGTGTGTCGACTTGTAACTTGTCTTAGCAGATTTTGTATTGTTTATCATTATATATTGTGTCTACGTCAAAAATGACGGGAGGGTTGTATACATAGAAATACAACGGTAAGAGTATTCACATAACAAAGACGCAAAAACATCATTAAAAGTAATATAGAGGATACTTGCCAGGCCATTCTTATGGAAGATCTGACACTGATGAACGGAGACCCAGGTATCTTGTAGAGTGATGATTAGAAAACAGGTGCAGAGCCTCCATCCATCAGCGTGATCTCCTTCACCTGTGCCGATTGCGGCGCCCGTAGAGGGGGGGGTGTGAGACGGGCACGGGGGATTGAGCTAAATGACGGGGTTGTGTGACGGTGGTACAGAGGGTTGTGGAGGTGAAACTATAACAAGTGTATTAATGAGCAATAGTGAAGCTTTGATTCGGTCCCTGGGAATAGTTTTTAACGAGGACATAATGTCCATTAGAAAATATACCTGCGCGGATGAGTCAACAACAGGGCAAGTGAGACAGTGGCTTTTACCAGAATGGCCCTGTGGGTTGGATGGTATTAATTCATAAATTTCCTTCCCTGTCATATTGTGTGTGTGTTGGATCAACAGTAGCCAGTTGTCCACCTCCTGAACCCACTGCAGGGTAACGGTGTCATCACCCGTACACATAATGAAACAGCACGCTGATTTAATTAGCTGAAATGGTAGGACTTGTTGTAATTGCAGTCACCCAGGGAGGTTCAAGTAGCCACAGATATACACAGTCAGTCGTGTAATGGAAGACATGCAGCCTGTTTAAAAAAAAGCAAACCTCTGAGGACGTGTAGCGGTTTGTCCGTCAGTAATTGGTTATTGCCCTCACCCGGGCCCTACAGTAGCAGGGTTGTAGGGGCCGCGGTGGGGGCCGCGGTGGGCTGGGAGAGAGGACGAGATGTGGAGGGGAGATAGTCGAGGTCAAGAGTGCTGCAAAAAGGGATATTGGAAATTGGATATTGGAAAAAGGCCTTAATTTGCTCTGTGGCTACTGTGTTGTGGGATTTGTGTGCGTGTGTGTGTGCGTGTGTGTGTGCATGTGTCAGAATGTAGGGGTGTGCGGAGATTATCTGTTCAACCAACAAAACTGTCTGTATCTGTATTCGGATAGAAGAGCGAAAGAAAATATCGGCGTCCATCTCATTATCCACGCTTTCCAGAATTCCCATTCGGATCCGGGGCTCATCCCTATCAGAACGATTGTTTGTTTTGTTCATTTATTTCTTTACCCAGGGACAGTGCACATGTGCACATTAATGAACATCTTCAGTTTCCACATCAATGTAAATGTGCCAGATTTGAGCTAATGAGCTCGTTTCCATCTGTAGTCCCTGCCTACCATGCATGTCTTGGTGTGGGAGGAAACTGGAGGAGTACCCAGAGGAAACCCACGCAAACATGTAAACTCCACACAGAAAGGCCCCCTGCTGGGGTTCGAACCCAGGACCTTCCTGCTGTGAGGCAACAGTGCTAACCACTGTGCCACCTTGCCGCCCTAGAGGAGGAGTTATATACTGGATATATACATAGTTTGTTTATTTATTTTGTACCCAGGGACAGTGCACATTAATGAACATCTTCAGTTTCCACATCAATGTATGTGTGCCAGATTTGAGCTAATTAGACCTTCTTGCTGTGAGGCAGCAGTGCCGCGTGGTACTTGTGTGTACTTGTGTGTACTTGTGTGAAAAGTGAAGGAATAGTGTGCAAGTAAACATTAGCGGTGCTGTTCCCCCCGACCCTTCAAGTCGCCACTTTCGGCTCCGCCTCTTCTAGCGCCCGCTGCACGTTGACGTGTTGAAAGATGCCATTTAGAATCACATATACTTTTAAAAGAGGCTGAACGGCAGCAACGCCGGTGTCACTCACCTGCCGGGCGAGGCAGTGCACACACCATATATCCCCGACAGCCGCCCGGGCCGTCAGTCATTCAGCCGCTCAGTTGCACAGTTTCAGGTCCACTTAGCCTTTTAATGATTAGAAATCACATATTCGCGTCTCAGCTGTCTTCCCCGTTACACGGTGTGAAACCATTACTGACATCATCCGGCTGCGTTTCATCTGCTTCCACCGGCGCTGACATTCAGTCAGTGGTGGTCCTTAGCTTATATAATATGTCGCCTTGGGCAAACCCTCCCCTACGCCCCCAGACAGTTGCCTGCCTATAGCTCACAGTCACCAACAAGGGCGCCCACTCCGACAAGGTTAATTGACCTGATGTAACGCGCGATGAGCGATAGAAAACCGATCACGCAAATGTCACCATTCAGGGGGAAATAAGAAAATATATATATATATAAATAATACAAATAAATGTAAAAAAAAAAAACATTTCACCTCCTCATGTCAGCCCATTTTGCCCATGCCTAAGTCCGCCACTGCGGACGCAGAGCACATTGTGGGCTCTCAAGACTTGGCTGAAATGTGTCTGCAAATAAGGCAGGCTTGATATGTCTGTGTGCTCATCATCACTGAACGCAATCAGGAATGACACAGCATGGGAAATGGATGCTCCTCTACCCGGGTCTCAATCTCACGATTGGCCAAATAGAAATAATAAAAACACCAATCGTTCTAGTACTGTAGAATAGAATAGAATAGAAATACTTTTATTATCCCGTGGGAAATTTGACACTGCAAATCGCTCAACATTTAAACATTTAGACAGGTCACAAATTAGAATAATAACACAATCAAATCAAGTTGCCTAGGATAAGAGTAGAGTAAAATAGAATAAAATGAAATGAAATAAAATATACAGAGGCTGAGCCACGTCGGGTAGAGAGAGCCGACTGTTATCTGTGTTTGTTCAGTTCTGTTCACTCGGCTTCTTGGTGCCTCTGGGAGTCTGTGGAAAACCTTTGTTGCTTGAGAAGTGATGCAGAGCTCGCTCTGTTTCCCGCCGGGCAGGTGAACTCACTCGTTTATCTGAAGTGGCATACTGCAGCTTTAACCCTTTCACTAACACACTACAGAAGGCTAACCTTTCACTACCACACTACAGACTGTAGTGTGGTAGTGAAATGGTTAACTGTCTGTAGCGTGGTAGTGAAATGTTAACCTTCTGTAGTGTGGTAGTGAAAGGGTTAACCTTCTGTAGTGTGGTAGTGAAAGGTTAACCTTCTGTAGTGTGGTAGTGAAAGGTTAACCTTCTGTAGTGTGGTAGTGAAAGGTTAACCTTCTGTAGTGTCGCAGTGAAAGGGTTAACCCTTTGGTAGTGTGGTAGTGAAAGGGTTAACCTTCTGTAGTGTGGTAGTGAAAGGGTTAACCCTTTGGTGTGTGTGTGGCAGTGAAAGGGTTCATTCCACCTAGCGGCCGTTCTACTTAATAAACACGTGGCACAAAATAGTGCTGTATTTGCACTTGTTGAAATGTACTCTGTGTGTGTTTGTGTTTGTGTGTTTGTGTGTCTGTTTGGTGGTAAATATCCAGAGGTATTAATTCTATATCCAGTGTAATTAGTGAAAAACATGATGTGTTTGCTTATAAGAGCTTAAAGGCCTTTAGTGCAGCTTAGCCCCTGGACCCTCACCTGCAGCAGCAGTTAGGCAGCACCTGGGCTTATGAGCTGCTTTGTCTGTCATGAGGAATCCATAACACACACACACACACACACGTACACACACACACACGTACACACACACACACACACGCACGCACACACACACACACGCACGCACGCACGCACACACACACACACACACACACACACACACACACACACACACACACACACACACACACACACACACACACACACACACACACACACACACAGTCGTTTTCAACAACAAACATTGTATTGGGTGTAATTATATTGCAGAGAACATGTCCCCCTCAATATTGAGAAGAGGTAAATTTGTCCCCCTCAAAGAATATAATAATAATAATAAATTGTATTTGGTGGCGCCTTTCACGACACGCAAGGTCAGCTTACAGATCATAGAAAAAAAAGATAATAATAAAATAAAAAAAACACAGCAAGGCAGTTAAAAAAAACAGGAAGTATTAAAACAGTGAAGTTAAAATAACAAACAAACAAACAGCAGGGGGTATAGGACAGTGACAGAGGTTATAGTGAATATGCGAGTTTGAACAGATGGGGTTTCAGTTGTGATTTGAATGATGATATTGAGTCAGACTGTCGGATATGTGGGGGCAGGGAGTTCCAGAGTCTGGGAGCCGAGCAGCTGAAAGCTCGGGCACCCATGGTGCTGAGGCGTGAACTGGCACCATAGAGGATGAGCGGAGGGTGCGGGAGGGGGTGTATTCCTGGAGGAGGTCAGTGATGTAGATGGGGGCTAGATTGTGGAGGGCTTTGAAGGTGAGTAGGAGGTTTTTGAAGTCGATCCAGTAGTGCACAGTGTAGTTGAATGAGGACGGGGGTGATGTGGTCGGATGAGTTGGTGCGGGTGATGATCCTGGCAGCAGAGTTTTGGATAATTTGTAGTCAGAGTTTGGTGGGAAGGCCGGTGAGGAGAGCGTTGCAGTAGTCGATCCGGGATGTGACGAATGAGTGGACCAGGGTTTCCGTGTTTAATTGGGACCGAGATGGGCGGAGTCTGGAGATATTGAAAGAAAGCAGACCGGGTGATGTTTTTGATGTGTGGTGCAAAGGAGAGGGAGCCGTCCAGAATGACACAGAGGCTTTTAACTTGTGGGGAGAAGGGTACAAGGAAGCCGTCGATGGTGATGTTCGGAACTGGGGTGTTTTGTGATTCGGTGAGGGTGGATTTGGAGCCGATGAGCAGGGCCTCAGTTTTGCTGCCATTTAACTTCAAGACGTTTCTGCTCATCCAGCTCCTGATGTCCTCGAGGCAGGTGGTGAGTCAGCTGGGTCAGCACCGGGTTCTTTGAGGATGGGGGTGATTGCAGCCAGTTTGAGAGTGGGGGGTACAGTCCCAGAGGCGAGGGAGGAATTTATTATGTCCGTGATCATGGGTGAAATGGATGGCAGGCAGGCTTTGACGAGGGTGGTGGGAAGAGGATCAAGCTGACAGGTGGTGGGTTTGGCTTTACGGATGAGCTCTGAGATGGTGTATTCCGATGCTGGGGTGAAGTTGGAGAGGGAGCTGATGAAATGATGGCCGGTGGTGATCATCCAGGGTGGATCACATGGGGAGGTGCATGATGAGGCCAGCTGTAGGTGAATGGTGTTGATTTTGGAATAAACAAATAGCTGAAATGCAGTGCACTGATCAGTGTATATAGCTAATATGAAAGACAACCCCCTCCCCAAAAGAGGTAAAAAAATAAAAGTATATAGGGCGGCTGGGTAGCGCAGTGGAGAATGCACTCGCTTACCACCGCAGAGACTCTGGGATTGAATCCAGCTGTCAGCGGTACCTCCGGCTTGGTCAGTCGTCCATACTAACACAATTGGCAGTGTTAGCGAGTGGGAAGCCGGCAGGGTATGTGTCCTGGTCGTTGTAAACTGCGGTTCCTACTGGTCGGTCAGGGCGCCTGTTCAGCAGGGAGGGGATTGGGGGGAAATAGCATGAACCTCAGCACGCGTTACGTTCCCCCAGTGAGAGTCCTCGCTGTCAGGTGAAAAGAAGCGGCTGGCTGACTCCACATGTATCGGAGGAGGCATAATGGTAGTTCTACACCCTCCCTAGGCCGACAGTGGGGCAATGCGCGCAACTACTGTACCAGGAAGGGATTTGGCATAACGACTAAATTGGGATGGGAGCAATACACAAAAAATACAGAAAAAGTGAGAAAAAAAAATATAATTTTTTTTTAAATATAAATTATATCCTTCTTACCTGTAACTATATATTAACCAACAATTCCAGACACCCCTACTTCGTCAAATGTATATACTCTCTTTTTTAGACTCTTTTTGTATCACAAACAGTACTGTATTTGTAAAACTGGCATGTCATAAATGTATAGATGTAGCAGTACTGTCTATCTGTCTATCTGTATGTCATGTATGTCATGATGAATTGAAAATGGGGGACCCTGATGTAAACAAGACGAAAGTCTTTCTCTGCTCTGCATCCCCTTAACAATTGTGTGTATTGAGCTGTACTGTATTGTACCCATTCTGCAATCTGTTAATAAAATGTTCAATCAATCAATCAATCTACAGGACCGTACCATCTCAACCTCGCAGACGTGCCTCTCGTAAAAGTTCACCAGAATGCAGGGAATTAAGTGTTCCAAGGGGAGGACCACCAGACCCTCCGCCTAAAGTGTTGAAACCAAACCTACGGCCCCTTGCTTGACTGTTTGTTTTGTGCAGGTGTGTGGTGAGTGACCTGTGTCTACTGTGCCTTGTGTGATGTGATGTGTGTGCAGATCATGTGGTCTGTGAGGAGGAGTTTAAGTACGCCATGCTGGCTCTGAACTGTGTCTGCCCCGCTACCTCCACCCTCATCACCCTGCTGATCCACTCCTCCAGGGGACAGTGAGTACTACACCATCACACAGCCTCTCTCCCTCTCTCTCTCTCTCTCTCTCTCTCTCTCTCTCTCTCTCTCTCTCTCTCTCTCTCTCTCTCTCTCTCTCTCTATCTCT
>NW_028169734.1:0-50000 GCF_963971535.1 Notolepis coatsorum | reverse complement strand
ACCTGACACTCTCTCGCCAGGAGATACCCCATCCCATTATTCCCCAGGCTCTTATTCTTGCTCCTGTGTCATGGGGCATAGACAGGGTGGTAAGGTCGGCACTGGCACAGGAACCTGATCCTGGGGGGGTCCTCCGGGGCGGTTGTATGTGCCCAAGGCTGCGCGCTCACGACTGTTGCAATTGGCGCATGCCTCCTTCCTTACCGGTCACCCTGGGGCCTCCAGGACCCTGGAGTTCATCCGCAGGAGGTTGTGGTGGCCCACAGCGGAGGGGGATACGCGTTCCTTTGTGGCAGCCTGCCCGGTTTGTGCGCGCAGCAAGACCTCTCTGCGTTCCCCGGCGGGTCTCCTCCGTCCTCTTCCCATTCCTAATTGACGCCCGCTGTGTGTTTGACTCTCTTTATAATGGCCTTGTGTTTATTCTCTCATGTGTCAGGTCTTCATCAACGTCACCGTGAGCAGCTGCCTTGTGTTTATTCTCTCATGTGTCAGGTCTTCATCAACGTCACCGTGAGCAGCTGTCTTGTGTTTATTCTCTCATGTGTCAGGTCTTCATCAACGTCACCGTGAGCAGCTGTCTTGTGTTTATTCTCTCATGTGTCAGGTCTTCATCAACGTCACCGTGAGCAGCTGTCTTGTGTTTATTCTCTCATGTGTCAGGTCTTCATCAACGTCACCGTGAGCAGCTGTCTTGTGTTTATTCTCTCATGTGTCAGGTCTTCATCAACGTCACAGTGAGCAGCTGTCTTGTGTTTATTCTCTCATGTGTCAGGTCTTCATCAACGTCACCGTGAGCAGCTGTCTTGTGTTTATTCTCTCATGTGTCAGGTCTTCATCAACGTCACCGTGAGCAGCTGCCTTGTGTTTATTCTCTCATGTGTCAGGTCTTCATCAACGTCACCGTGAGCAGCTGTCTTGTGTTTATTCTCTCATGCGTCAGGTCTTCATCAACGTCACCGTGAGCAGCTGCCTTGTGTTTATTCTCTCATGTGTCAGGTCTTCATCAACGTCACCGTGAGCAGCTGTCTTGTGTTTATTCTCTCATGTGTCAGGTCTTCATCAACGTCACCGTGAGCAGCTGTCTTGTGTTTATTCTCTCATGTGTCAGGTCTTCATCAACGTCACCGTGAGCAGCTGCCTTGTGTTTATTCTCTCATGTGTCAGGTCTTCATCAACGTCACCGTGAGCAGCTGTCTTGTGTTTATTCTCTCATGTGTCAGGTCTTCATCAACGTCACCGTGAGCAGCTGTCTTGTGTTTATTCTCTCATGTGTCAGGTCTTCATCAACGTCACCGTGAGCAGCTGTCTTGTGTTTATTCTCTCATGTGTCAGGTCTTCATCAACGTCACCGTGAGCAGCTGTCTTGTGTTTATTCTCTCATGTGTCAGGTCTTCATCAACGTCACCGTGAGCAGCTGCCTTGTGTTTATTCTCTCATGTGTCAGGTCTTCATCAACGTCACCGTGAGCAGCTGCCTTGTGTTTATTCTCTCATGTGTCAGGTCTTCATCAACGTCACCGTGAGCAGCTGTCTTGTGTTTATTCTCTCATGTGTCAGGTCTTCATCAACGTCACCGTGAGCAGCTGTCTTGTGTTTATTCTCTCATGTGTCAGGTCTTCATCAACGTCACCGTGAGCAGCTGCCTTGTGTTTATTCTCTCATGTGTCAGGTCTTCATCAACGTCACCGTGAGCAGCTGTCTTGTGTTTATTCTCTCATGTGTCAGGTCTTCATCAACGTCACCGTGAGCAGCTGTCTTGTGTTTATTCTCTCATGTGTCAGGTCTTCATCAACGTCACCGTGAGCAGCTGCCTTGTGTTTATTCTCTCATGTGTCAGGTCTTCATCAACGTCACCGTGAGCAGCTGTCTTGTGTTTATTCTCTCATGTGTCAGGTCTTCATCAACGTCACCGTGAGCAGCTGTCTTGTGTTTATTCTCTCATGTGTCAGGTCTTCATCAACGTCACCGTGAGCAGCTGTCTTGTGTTTATTCTCTCATGTGTCAGGTCTTCATCAACGTCACCGTGAGCAGCTGTCTTGTGTTTATTCTCTCATGTGTCAGGTCTTCATCAACGTCACCGTGAGCAGCTGTCTACGGAGAGTCATGTCGCTCCAGGCCGGGAGGAGGCGGCTGCCGTGTTTTTGATTATTGTTTAATTATTATTTAGTTTGTTTTTCTTTTATATAATACCAGTATCACTCTTGATGTTTCAAAAATAAAAGGAAGAGCAACTACCGTCTCGGCACCTTTCTTCTGTTCTGCATTTGGGTTCAACACACCTACCTGAGTCGTAACACATGGAGACGCTGTTGAAGACGGGTGGCTTATTGGTGAGCGTTACCCATTCAGGCCTAATTTTATTTAATACAATTGTATTTTGTGTCATGTTTCCAAATAAGATTGTTCACAATTAGGATCATTTGTTCATGATTAGATGACCTCCGTGATAAATCTTGCTCTGAGTGAAGTCTATCTTTATAGTTTGCTTTATAGTTATTCCACATTCCACAAACAGGCATGCTCCCATCGGAGTATTTAATGACCATATATGGTTGATTAGGGGCGGTTCTGTATGCAAATACTTATAATCGTGCACAAGCATAGACGGTAAGAACAATTGGTATTTATCAACACGGAGTGTGCGTACGAGCCGGTACGACCTGTGCCCGCACGGTTGATAAATACCGATCTTTCTGTGCATAGACAACACTTTCTAGGCATTATTGATAAATGAGGGCCCTCCAACCCCTGCATCATATACATTTTCACATGTGTACACACCTATATATTTTTTATTTGTATTATTATTTATTTTCCGTGTTTCATCTCTAAGCTGTCTCCCTTTCTCTGTAGTATCCCCACGATGTTGTCATTGTGAAAGTCCATGTACTGTAATGCAATGTCTGTAAAGTGCTTTGAGATACCATTATGTAAGGCGCTATATAATCTTTATTATTATTATTATTATTAGACTCACAGAACACTCCCAGGCAGATGATGATCCCAGCCAGTAGGAAGATACATAGCGTCCCCAGACACAGAGCAGCAAGTCTCCACTTCTTCAATGCTGTGGAGACATGAACACATGATCAGCGGGACATGAACAAATGATCAGAGAGACATGAACACATGATCAGAGGGACATGAACAAATGATCAGAGAGACATGAACACATGATCAGAGACATGAACACATGATCAGAGAGACATGAACACATGATCAGAGACATGAACACATGCTCAGAGAGACATGAACACATGATGAGAGACATGAACACATGATCAGAGACATGAACACATGATCAGAGACATGAACACATCATCAGAGACAAGAACACATGATGAGAGACATGAACACATGATCAGAGACATGAACACATGATGAGAGACATGAACACATGATCAGAGAGACATGAACACATGATCAGAGAGACATGAACACATGATGAGAGACATGAACACATGATCAGAGACATGAACACATGTTGAGAGACATGAACACATGATCAGAGAGACATGAACACATGATCAGAGACATGAACACATGATCAGAGACATGAACACATGATCAGAGACATGAACACATGATCAGAGACATGAACACATGATCAGAGAGACATGAACACATGATCAGGGACATGAACACATGATCAGAGACATGAACACATGATCAAAGAGACATGAACACATGATCAGAGACATGAACACATGATCAGAGAGACATGAACACATGATGAGAGACATGAACACATGATCAGAGACATGAACACATGATCAGAGACAAGAACACATGATGAGAGACATGAACACATGATCAGAGACATGAACACATGATGAGAGACATGAACACATGATCAGAGAGACATGAACACATGATCAGAGAGACATGAACACATGATCAGAGAGACATGAACACATGATGAGAGACATGAACACATGATCAGAGAAATGAACACATGATCAGAGACACGAACACATGATCAGAGACATGAACACATGATCAGAGAGACATGAACACATGATCAGAGACATGAACACATGATCAGAGACATGAACACATGATCAGAGACATGAACACATGATCAGACATGAACACATGATCAGAGACATGAACACATGATCAGAGAGACATGAACACATGATCAGAGAGACATGAACACATGATCAGAGACATGAACACATGATCAGAGAGACATGAACACATGATCAGGGACATGAACACATGATCAGAGGGACATGAACACATGATCAGAGACATGAACACATGATCAGAGAGACATGAACACATGATCAGAGACATGAACACATGATCAGAGAGACATGAACACATGATCAGAGAGACATGAACACATGATCAGAGACATGAACACATGATCAGAGACATGAACACATGATCAGAGACATGAACACATGATCAGAGACATGAACACATGATCAGAGACATGAACACATGATCAGAGACATGAACACATGATCAGAGACATGAACACATGATCAGAGAGACATGAACACATGATCAGAGACATGAACACATGATCAGAGACATGAACACATGATCAGAGACATGAACACATGATTCCATTGCAGTTTGCACGGCCTCCTCAGCGTGCCACTCCGCGGACCTATATATTTTATGCATAGCGTGGGTGGTGGTGGTGATGATGATGATGGTATTACACTCATTGAGGGACACGAAGAAGTCAAGTCCGATGGGATTTGGGAATCTCAAATACAAATCGGGATTGGAATAAAAAATGCATTTATATTAAACAATACAGAATATACAGCACTTCTTGGGGTCTGTAGGGTAAGCACTTATTCCCTCCCCCCTGAACATTTATGGAGATGTATGGGCCTTTTAAGTCAGTGATAAAAGTGTCTTTCAAGGATAAGTGAGCTCCTGCACTGATTATTATAGTTCAATATTCAATATTTGATCACCAAAACCCCCCAAAAAGCATAAAAAGGGGGCCCCCGCCCGAAAAGGGTCCTTAAAAATCGGGCTTGCGTGCTGCACGCGCTCGGTTAAAACACACAGGTATAGTGCTCACAGGTATAGTGCTATTTGTCAGCCTTTGAGCACCTGCCCCTCTGAAGTCCTGTGCACGTCCCTGGAGAGGAGTGCAGGCCCTAAACAGGTTAACTTTCACCCCAGCAGAGCAGAAATGGAACTTCACAATTTGAACAACTGGATCCAAGATCTGTTCATTGCGCATGACGCTCACAACAGGCCTCCCTCTGACTGAGCGGGAGGCGTTGATCGATCTTTCGTGTGACGAGCTGCTGAAAGTCAAGTTCACTGGACAGGCCCTCGCAAAGTTCTGGATATCAGTCCGGAACGACTACCTGGTGCTGTGTAATGCTGCGCTGAGAAAGCTTGTCCCGTTTGCGTCAACATACCTCTGTGAAGCGGGATTCTCGGCTCTAACATTATTAGAAAATAAACAGATCTCGCCTCAGAGTAGAAGCGGATCTGCGCCTCTTTCTCAGCACAACGCAGCCACGTATCATGGAACTATGTTCAAATGTACAAGCACACCCTTCCCATTAACACATCCACCGCCGTCCACGCTGTACAACGTTATTGCCCGCCATGCGTTGTCTGCCAAACCACGCTGTACAGCGATATTGAGGTCATATTTCATTTTTTTGCCATGGCATTCATAATTCAGCCACCCAGCCTCTGGTGATAGTCTGCACAATATTGCAACGCCTCAATACCGCCGCCTGGTGGATGATCGGGCGAGTTACAACCGGAAGTGGCAATCGGTGCATCTGGGAAATCCGTCCGGCAGTCACATATTGTTGCGGGACTCGAGACATACACTGGCGTGCATATGGATCGCTGCCATAACTCAATAATCGATATGATTTGGGCGTTTATTGCGCCATACAAACCGGAAATGGATCTAGGAGATCGATGTCAAATAAGTGGAATCTTTTTTCTCCAGTCTCGTCGGCGAACGGTAAGAGGACAGTAACGTTATTTTCAAGCCGATTGTACATTTCTTTATTTACAAACCATCTGATCAATAAATCAACCCATACTACATAAAGCAGTTAGTGACGATCAAGGAATTATAAACGACCCCCCCCCCCTTTCCTTCGTGCATGATGAAGCATAACTAGACCGATCATATACATTTGAATGTTTTAATATAGCGTGTATAGGGAAGACACGCCAATCGATAATCTATATGCGTTTAGGCCTATAACTCACATTCTAGGAATTACTGCAGAAAACTATAAAAACATACTTATATTCTAGACTGTATTTTTGTATGATTATATATATAAAAATGAATAACGTTCCTACATCCTGAACGATAGATAATCAATGTTGAATGGGCCATAGTAATGTCAATTTAGCAATACAATTTTTAAAGTTATAGCCCTGCAAAGAAGGTGAACATCTCCATAGGCGTACAGTGGTGGCGGACTGGCTATATTGATTGATATAACCAATGGCAGGGAATGTGTTAAGTCTAGTTTTTGTTTAGTCTTGAAAAGTGCATGTGAACGCATAAAAAATTGCTAAATATGCCTTGATTGTTTTATAAATGTGTATACAGAAACAATTCTGTTTGATAATATTCATTAATTTCATTAATAACATTCCAGTCATTCTTGTAATTCCTACACTACACTGTTACAATGATATATAAAATATCATATTATATTATATACCCATTCAATATGCACATGACAGAAAATATGATATGCCATATAATATTTTCTGTCATGTGCATATTGAATGGGTATTATTAATCTACTATTACTACTAATACTAGCCGAGAGTAGGTCAAATTTGGGCTGGTAGCTGTCGGCTAGGTGGCAAATTAAAAAGTAGATGTTGGTTCAAAAAGGTTGGGCACCCCTGATGTAGGTGAACTCTGACCCCAATTCTGGACATTTAAATACCAAAGTATGGGAGACAGGATCCTCTGGTGGTGAAATATAATGAATGTGACAACCTACCCGTGTGACAACGTCCCCCGTTCTCCCCTACTCTTAAACAGTACTGTATATATTGTATGTCATAAATGTCTAGATGTAACAGTACTGTCTATCTGTATGTCATGTATGTTATGTTATACGGCCGGGGGCGGCGTCCGCCCATTGAACACCACTGAACGCTGCAGATGGGGGGGCACTGGAAGCAGTGGCAAGGAGAGGACATGAGGAGGGAGGAGGAGGAGGAAGAGGAGGAGGAGGAGGAGGAAGAGGAAGAGGAAGAAGAGGAGGAAGAGGAAGAGGAGGAGGAAGAAGAGGAGGAGGAAGAGGAGGAGGAAGAGGAGGAGGAGCAGGAGGAGAAGACATGGGAAGGGAGGAGAAGACATGGGAAGGGAGGAAGAGGAGGCTACTCACTTTCAATGGAGACGGTCTCGATGCCGCTCACATCCGTGGGGCACTGGGGGGGCCGGGCGGTGCCGCTCACATCCGTGGGGCACTGGGGGGGCCGGGCGGTGCCGCTCACATCCGTGGGGCACTGGGGGGGCAGGGCGGTGCCGCTCACATCCGTGGCGGCTGGTGCATTAAAAATTTGGGGAGGACGGGAGAGATTAAAAAAATGTGTAATAAAGAAGTCCGAAATTCAAGCTTTCTTTAACTACGAGGCATTTATTCATCATATTAATTTTTTTTATAATATCAAACAGAAGACTGAGTCTGTGCTAACCGAATACAGAAGCCATGTTCGCTGGATTTTGGGGGAAAACAATATCTTTGACTTGTATTGGTCCCCTTGATACCACATTGTTGGGTATGGCTTATGACACTTGGCCATAGTGCAGGGTCGTGTGAGGTCAAACCTGTGATGGTGACAGCGGTGCTTGTAGAGGTGCGTGACACGTCATCTTCATGATGGGCAGGTGTTATGGTCTCACTGAAGGTGGTTGTTGACGGACCGGGATCCTGCAAGTTTCAACAGGTTACATTTAAGACCTTTTTAAGACCACTTTCAATAGAATCTAATATGTTGCCATACCAGCAAAGAACTATTAAGGAAAATGACTAAGAAGTAATTCCATATGTATTGGTCTGAGAGGCTATTACTACCATACTGCTTACTTTGCAGCCTGGACATTTCCCCCCCAAACACATTTAAACTTGATACAGAGAAGTTATCGCAACATAGAAGTCATTTCCATCTACCATCTCTCATTAAACACTGTGTAAAGTTAGCTTGGTGTATTGAATCCACTATGAATGAATGAATGAATGAATGAATGAATGAATGAATGAATGAATGAATGAATGAAAACACAATTGTTAAGGGGATGCAGACCAGAGAAAGACGTTTGTCTTGTTTACATCAGGGTCCCCCATTTTCAATTCATAGTGACATTTATGACATACACAACATACATGACATTTATGGCATAGGGACATACGTGACATACAGGTATTTAGTACTGTTACATTTGTGACATATAGGATATTCAAATATACAGTACTGTTCCCCATAGATCCTGACAGTATATGATGGGGAGGAGACTGTACATTAGGAGGGGGTGGGAGAGAAATATACATACGGTGGGGAGGAGACTGTACATTAGGAGGGGGTGGGTGGGTGGGAGAGAAATATACATACGGTGGGGAGGAGACTGTACATTAGGAGGGGGTGGGTGGGTGGGAGAGAAATATACATACAGTGGGGAGGAGACTGTACATTAGGAGGGGGTGGGTGGGTGGGGGAGAAATATACATACGGTGGGGAGGACTGTACATTAGGAGGGGGTGGGTGGGTGGGGGAGAAATATACATACGGTGGGGAGGAGACTGTACATTAGGAGGGGGTGGGTGGGTGGGAGAGAAATATACATACGGTGGGGAGGAGACTGTACATTAGGAGGGGGTGGGGGGGTTTGGACATTTACGGTGGCCAGTTTCGAATTGCAGCCTCCCGTAGGTGCTCTTTAAGAGCTGTTTTGAATGTGGGTAGGGATTCACATTCCTTTACAGCTTTGGGTAGGGCGTTCCACATTGATGTGGCATAATTGCTAAACGTGTTTAGTCCCTTGTTTGAGCCAAATCTGGGTTTAACATGATTTGTTGAGCTTCCTCTGGTATTGTAGTCATGGTATTCACTGACCTTTGGGAAGTATTTTGACATGTACATGGGTACCTTAGACGTTGGGGTCCAGGTCGTCGAGGTTGTGTGGGTTCAGGTTCCTCTTGTGTGTTTTAAAGTGTGTACCTGGAGGTTGTGTGGGTTCAGGCCCCTCTTGTGTGTGTTTTAAAGTGTGTACCTGGAGGTTGTGTGGGTTCAGGCCCCTCTTGTGTGTGTTTTAAAGTGTGTACCTGGAGGTTGTGTGGGTTCAGGTCCCTCTTGTGTGTTTTAAAGTGTGTACCTGGAGGTTGTGTGGGTTCAGGTCCCTCTTGTGTGTGTTTTAAAGTGTGTACCTGGAGGTTGTGTGGGTTCAGGCCCCTCTTGTGTGTGTTTTAAAGTGTGTACCTGGAGGTTGTGTGGGTTCAGGTCCCTCTTGTGTGTGTTTTAAAGTGTGTACCTGGAGGTTGTGTGGGTTCAGGCCCCTCTTGTGTGTGTTTTAAAGTGTGTACCTGGAGGTTGTGTGGGTTCAGGTCCCTCTTGTGTGTGTTTTAAAGTGTGTACCTGGAGGTTGTGTGGGTTCAGGTCCCTCTTGTGTGTGTTTTAAAGTGTGTACCTGGAGGTTGTGTGGGTTCAGGCCCCTCTTGTGTGTGTTTTAAAGTGTGTACCTGGAGGTTGTGTGGGTTCAGGTCCGTCTTGTGTGTCTCTGAGAGCTTGAAGACCTCAGACGTCTCCTCGTCTGCGGCCATGGCGCGGGCGCTCATGATGAAGGGCTGGCCTGCATGGGGGACGAGGGGACATGGGTCAGATTCGGCTCAGACAAGAAAGGACTAAACACGTTTGGCAAATTATGCCACGGCTGTGGGTAGGGCGTTCCACATTGTTGTGTAACACCTACCTAATTGAAAATGGAGGCCCCTGATGTAAACAAGACGAAGGTCTTTCTCTGTACAATCTGAAGTAAATGTCCTTTGCGATCAAGTTATTTATTAAAAAAGACTAAATACGATTAAGCAGGCCACGTACGGTACGCACACACACACAGCAGGCCACACACACACACAGCAGGCCACACACACACACAGCAGGCCACGCACACACACAGCAGGCCACACACACAGCAGGCCACACACACACACAGCAGGCCACACACACAGCAGGCCACACACACACACAGCAGGCCACACACACACACAGCAGGCCACACACACACACAGCAGGCCACACACACAGCAGGCCACACACACACACAGCAGGCCACACACACACACAGCAGGCCACACACACACACACACACACACACACAGCAGGCCACACACACACACAGCAGGCCACACACACACACAGCAGGCCACACACACACACACACACACAGCAGGCCACACACACACACAGCAGGCCACACACACACAGCAGGCCACACACACACACAGCAGGCCACACACACACACAGCAGGCCACACACACACACAGCAGGCCCACACACACACAGCAGGCCACACACACACACAGCAGGCCACACACACACACAGCAGGCCACACACACACACAGCAGGCCACACACACACACAGCAGGCCACACACACACACACAGCAGGCCACACACACACACAGCAGGCCACACACACACACAGCAGGCCCCACACACACACACAGCAGGCCACACACACACACAGCAGGCCACACACACACACAGCAGGCCACACACACACACAGCAGGCCACACACACACACAGCAGGCCACACACACACACAGCAGGCCCACACACACACACACACACAGCAGGCCACACACACACACACACACACAGCAGGCCACACACACACACAGCAGGCCACACACACAGCAGGCCACACACACACACACACACACAGCAGGCCACACACACAGCAGGCCCCACACACACACACACACACAGCAGGCCACACACACACACACACACACACAGCAGGCCACACACACACACACACACACAGCAGGCCACACACACACACACACACACACAGCAGGCCCCACGACACACGCGGCAACACCAAATCCTTCTGAAGGGATCAAGCAGCCGGACAAACTCATTATTATACAACAAGCCGTGACGCAGCCGTGTAGCCAAATGTAGCTTCGTTTTTAATTAAAGAATTCAAATAAAAAAAAGTATTCTCATTTTTTTATGAATTCTTTTTTTTCTTTCTTTTTTTTATATCCTCAAACTAAATCCTCAATTTGAATAAAGTGATTAATCTGATTAAATTAGTATTTTTTCTTTTATTAAATCAACTTTCCAGCCCCCTGTCAACTGTCAAATGATGTCAACTGTCAACCTGAATTAACATTCAGTATTCAATATTGTCTGATTCAATATTAACATTCAGTATTCAATATTGTCTGATTCAATATTAACATTCAGTATTCAATATTGTCTGATTCAATATTAACATTCAGTATTCAATATTGTCTGATTCAATATTAACATTCAGTATTCAATATTGTCTGATTCAATATTAACATTCAGTATTCAAGTAGAACAGCTAGCTAGCCGTTGTGTTCACTCACCCCGGTCAGCAAGGAGCCTTGGTTCAGAAATACAGGTTCAATCTACGGTGTTTAGTCGACCTGTTCAGTCCTGTTCAAAGATGCACAATGAGAGCTGCTCAGAGAATTGTTGAATATATACACATGTTCTAGAATGTTTGATCATGACATCATACTGTGACATCACAAATGTTCTAGAATGTACTATTATAACATCATACTGTGACATCACAACGGAACATGTTTGAGTTCCATAAGTCAAGGACGCGGGAACTACAGGTACAGCACCCCCTGCTGGCGGGGAGTGAAACTGCAAGCTGTGTCAGAAGATTTACAAAAAAAATCCAAAACTTAAATTTTTTTAGTTGGCATTTTAGTGTAAGCAGTCTAAAACATGTTTTTTTTTAATGGTTAAAATCCACTATTTAATGATATTTTCTGTGTATCTGATCTGAGTCTGACTGTCTGTGACGCTGCAGCGCGCCGCACAGTCTCACACACACATCGGCGACGCGCCAACGTCTACTACGTCTCCGTAAGGATGAGGACTTGAGTTTGAATAATAAACAGTAGTGTGTTTACTTCCTTGTTAAAGTAGGGTTTAACAATTGGCGAAAGGCAGGGGAAAAATGTAGGGAGCACGAGAAGTCCCATCAACATATAGAGCCATCAACAAACTGGCAGCATTAAAACAAACACCAATGAATGCGTTGCTCTCACAAGCTGTTGCCAAAGATCAGAAGACTGCACAGACAGTTCTGGAGCTGGCCTTTCGGTCTGTAAAGTTCTTGGCCCGTGAGGCGCTACCGATGCGAGGCCTGGAGCACCGTGATGGCGTGTTTTGGCAGCTGATGCTGGAACGCACATATCACTCGCCTGCTGCCCGTCAATGGCTACTGAGACGAGACAATTGGATGACAGACGGAATCCAAAATGAAATTTTGGAACGGTTCGCTCACGCTGTCCAGCATAAAATAATGTCGGAGGCTTCAAGTGCTCCATACTATGGATTAACAGCCGATGGAACAACTGACATCACAGCCAAGGAGCAGTTTTCCTGTCATTTGTATTACACCGACAAGAAGACACCGACAGAAGAGCCAGTTTTTAGGCTTTTACAACGCGCCAGACACTACGTCTCAAACACTGTTTGCTTGCGTAAAGGATGTGTTTTTGCGTTTAAACCTCCCTCTGGAGAAGCTGCAGGGATACTGCTTTGATGGCGCCAGCAACATGTCTGGGAGGTTTTCTGGGGTGCAAGCAAAGCTCAAAGAAATGTGTCCAAACTCACTGTTTGTCCACTGCTGCAACCATTCCCTCGACCTGGCTCTACGAGAGGTGGCGAGAGAAGTCCCGCTAATAGCAGACACACTCCAATCTGTGCAGAGTATAGCCAGTGTCGTCAGGGAATCGACAAAGCGCAAAGCCACTCTTGAAGCATGTTTTGGGGAAGATGACATCAAGTGCAACATACTTGGATTGTGTCCAACAAGGTTTGTTTATTTATTGTTTCACACACAAAGATAAATAAAATTAAAAGATTGGATTAAAACTGTGTAAAATGCAATAATGCAACTCTGTCTGTGATAGTTTTATTCTTACTTTTAACATTGCAATATCCCTACTCCTGTTTCTTTCTTAATTAATATGTATTTAATAATTATTAGTAACCTATACATAATTAAAAGAAAAAGACTGTGCCGTTTGAAATCGAATTGTGAATTTGAGACATTTTATTAAATAAAATGGCTCAAATTCATTGAATTCAGCTCAATTCGATTTCAAACGGCAGTCTTTTTCTTTTAATTATGTATAGGTTACTAATAATTATTAAATACATATTAATTAAGAGAGCAGAACGTCTAGAGCGAAGAGCGGATTTCCTTTTTATAAATTAAAACTAAATCCTCAATTTGAATAAAGTGATTAATCTGATTAAATTAGTATTTTTTCTTTTATTAAATCAACTTTCCAGCCCCCTGTCAACTGTCAAATAATGTCAACTGTCAACCTGAATTAACATTCAGTATTCAATATTGTCTGATTCAATATTAACATTCATTATTACATGGCGTTTTCACATTCGCCGAAATGCTTGCTTGTGATTGGTCAATAGCCCCCGACAGCGGTCATTATTTTTCAATAATGACCGCTGTGGGACAATAATGACCGCTGTGCGCAGCTGTTCGCAATCAAGCCCACTGACGCACACTGTTTCAGTGCAATTAGACACTGCCGGTGTTCTGCTGCCGGCGATGACAGGGGGCAGAGCGACGAGCGGAGCCAGAACGCAGCCAGAACCAGTGTTGCGAGTCGATGTAAAATGAATTAGGTATATTGTTAGTAAGTTAGCCATGTAATAAGCGGGATAATGTATAGCTATACTCTGTCATTGTCGCAAAATAATTGACCTTCACTGACGTTTAAAACACCTCGCCGAAGCGGCTCGGTATTTTAAACTCTGTGTCGGTCAATTCTTTTGCGACAATGACCTCGTCATACATTATCCCTTACTTATATTAGGGCTATAAGTTAATGCTTTAACTTGAGATTAATACAAATTATTTAAAGCGTTTCTAGATTCATCTATGGAGTGAAACATGGTGGTCAAACATTTGAATAAAATGAAGATGATGGTGATTATATGAACACATGTAATACCCTGCAAAAGACTCTAAAGCTCAGAACATTCCCGTCATTCATGGAGTTTAAAGGCGTTGCACTTGAGCTATGTACTGAATCATGTAATTGTTTTTAATCCATCATTGTAGTAATTGTAATTCATTGTAATTATTAACTGTCATGATATTTGTGTCCTTTGTTAACTCGTCATCACTGTAAATGAGGGAAACCTCAGTGCTTTCATGAGTATAAATAAAGGTTTGAAATGAACCAGCCGTACCCTGTCTTAACTCGGTCTCACCAGCAGAGGGCAGCAGTGGTGCATAAATCTGCCGTGTCCCTGTCTTAACTCGGTCTCACCAGCAGTCTTGAGATGCAGTGTCTTCTCCTGGTAGTGCGTACATTAAGCACTTTTAAATTGAGTTCTCCCCTCAAATTATAACCCCCCTCCCTATCAAAGAACAGTTCTTGAATGTTTCTTGGAAGTACATGACTTTTTGCTTTATACATTAATTGTGCCGTTTTAAATTCCACAAGATCATTTAACTTTAATGTTTTTGACTTTAAAAATAATATGTTTGTGTGATCACGATAACCTGCAATGTGAACTATCCTTATGGCCCTTTTTTGGAGTATAAAAAGTGGTTGTAGTGTGATCTCATAACTTATTATTATTAAAACAGACATTGATCAAATAATACAAAACTTTAAAACAAAACATACACGTATATTTTAATGTTGAAATGTAAAATGTACTATTGTCATATATTTGGCACAGAGTGGATTTTATATTTGTACCGGTGTTATTTTGTAGAATTCTTCCTAGAGTCCACACTCTGTCACTTGACCTATTTCACTGCCACAATACACAGCAGGTTACATCACGGCTCTCATCCACATTCATTCATTTCTGCGCATGTCCATGCGGAATAGGTGCTTTCAAATGGGCTTTTTCTCTGCCGATTTAGTTCTGATCGATTAGGAATGGGTCACGCCGTGTTCAGGAGAGCGAGGCGCATAAACGTCTATTGGATCATGTCTCCAGCACCCCCACAGCCGTATCGGCAACCACTTACATCACGGCTCTGATCCACATCCATTCATATGCTCCCCCGCTCTCTCCTCCCCGATTTCAATGTAACTTGAAAGTGTAGTGGTCTATTTGAATACGATTAAGCAGGCCGCGCACGGAGCGCACACACACACACAGCAGGCCACGCACGGAGCGCACACACACACACACAGCAGGCCGCGCACACACACACACACACAGCAGGCCACGGCACACGCGGCGACACCAAATCCTTCTGAAGGGATCAAGCAGCCGGACAAACTCATTATTATACAACAAGCCGTGACGCAGCCGTGTAGCCAAATGTAGCTTCGTTTTTAATTAAAGAATTCAAATAAAAAAAAGTATTCTCTTTTTTTTTCTTTCTTTTTTTTATATCCTCAAACTAAATCCTCAATTTGAATAAAGTGATTAATCTGATTAAATTAGTATTTTTTCTTTTATTAATTCAACTTTCCAGCCCCCTGTCAACTGTCAAATGATGTCAACTGTCAACCTGAATTAACATTCAGTATTCAATATTGTCTGATTCAATATTAACATTCAGTATTCAATATTGTCTGATTCAATATTAACATTCAGTATTCAATATTGTCTGATTCAATATTAACATTCAGTATTCAAGTAGAACAGCTAGCTAGCCGTTGTGTTCACTCACCCCGGTCAGCAAGGAGCCTTGGTTCAGAAATACAGGTTCAATCTACGGTGTTTAGTCGACCTGCTCAGTCCTGTTCAAAGATGCACAATGAGAGCTTCTGAGAGAATTGTTGAATATATATAATCATACTGTGACATCACAAATGTTCTAGAATGTTTGATCATGACATCATACTGTGACATCACAAATGTTCTAGAATGTTTGATCATGACATCATACTGTGACATCACAAATGTTCTAGAATGTTTGATTATGACATCATACTGTGACATCACATTCTAGAATGTTTGATTATGACATCATGACACCATACTGTGACGTCACAACGGAACATGTTTGTGCCATTTGAATAATATAAATAATGTTTGGTAAGGCTGTCCCTGAATCTTTGTCCTGAATAATGAGAACCACCAGCTCATAGGCAGGGCTGACATTTCTGCACGAGGCAGAGTTGTACCAGAGGATATAATGTTATTTTATTTATTATTATTATTATTATTAACTTGTTTTAACGCCAGTGTCAGGGGCGGAGCTTCAGGGGGGCTGTAGGGGCGGGGCTCCCCGGGCCCGTGGCGGTCGGGACCCAATGGGGGGCCGGGCCCGTCGCGAGGCAGCAGGCTCCGCCCCCGAGATATCCCGGCGGGCCCCACCACTGAATGCACTGACGTTTGTGGTCATATTAGGTGTTTAATAAACCATTGTAGCCTATAATATGAGTTGAACTTGTGCTGCTATTTTCACTCACATTTAACATTAAAACATATATATACATTTAAAAAAAAAAGTGAATCCAAATGTATTTTGGGTAAAATCATCATCACGTAAACCAACGTCAATCATCATCAATCCCTCGGAGTCGTCCTTCAACAGAGCGTCTGGCGGGCTGCCACTGCCTAAGCACGAGTACTTATATTATAAACACAAGAGTGGAGGACAAAACGCAAAGAAAAGGAGAAGAAGGACCAAGGAAAAGACTAATTGTCCAATAGATGTATATTTGTTCCGCCCTACTCTCCTCCTGCGGGAGGAACCTGAAGTTGTTGAAGAGCCCCAGCCCGCCAACAGCGTTAGTGGGGCTGAGCCAGATGTACAGGGAGGCCACAGTCACGGACACACACTGTCAACAAGAAAACGGGAGTTTGTGGTAAATGTTGATATGGTTGTTGTTACTTCGTGTAGTATCACATTAAAACGCCAAGCACACGAGAGACATGCTGGCAACTGGTGGAGGAGCAGCAGGCCCGGGCCTGTCCGAGCTGGACCTGCGTGTCCGGGCCATCATAGGCACCACGACGCTCGCGGGTGTAGACGGTGCGGACAGGAACGAGACGACGCGCGGGGCTGGACACCGTCTCCTGTTCCCAGCAGCCAGCATGTCATGTCTCCCGTCCCCGAAGGATCCGATACCGACTCAGACGGTAGGCGTCCCTCCCACAACAGGTGCATCCCAATCAATTAGAACAGGGACTAGATTGATTGCCTCCATGCACAGTAAATCTTGCAGTATTTAGAGTTGATTTAACATTACTTGTAGTTGGGAACAAATACGCAAGATGTAGTCTGACCATCCAGCAGCAGGTCCGCGTCACTCTCGGCGAAGAGATCAGCGTGGTCCCTATTCATTGCGCGTTCGTATCGAGCATAATTATGCTGGACGTTACCCATAATTGTGTGTGTAAGCCTTGGGTGCAGAGTTGACCATTTAAGCATGGCGCGATTAATCACTGTTAATTGGATGCCAGGGTTCAATGTACATGATTGCTGTTCAAGTGCACCTGCAAGGTCAGGTTTATTTGTCACGCGCAACATCGTACCGGTAAGATGAGCAGTGGAATGTTTATCCACTGGCTCTTATAATGTATACAATAAGCAAATGTCCCAAACTATAAATGAGAACAATAAAATTATAACAGAATTATGTGGCTGGTATTTATTTATTCCGAGTCATTTGCAGTGTGTGTAGTGCTATTATTTATTTTTCCGACATCAAATAACGTCATATTCATTTTAATTATGATTAAGTAATTCATTCCAAGGAGGCCTGTAGCGTTGACGTGAAGGAATCACTATGAGAACACAGTCTGTCAAGTTATAATACAATTTTAAATGAGTCAATCAATCATGAGATTTGCTCGTGGCTGAGAGCATGTTTAAGATCCTCAGCCCTAAACAAAGAAGAAGAAGACCTCTGTTGCCGTGGCGACGTGCTGTTTCAGGAAGTGCTGTCTTTTATTGGTTTGTCACGACAATCCAATAAAAAATCGCACACAGTAACTAGTAACTACATGCATCATTGTTTACAGCGAACGGTGGGCTGGGCCGGGGCGCGCGGGGCTCCGGTGGCGGCAGCGGTTGACGGTGAGGCCTTGTTTCAGACGCATATTGCTGCGTATTGCTGCGTTTCTGAAACGAAGGCCTCACCTCAAGGTGTCAAACATCAGCGGTTTAGCGAGCAGAACGTCTAGAGCGAAGAGCGGATTTCCTTTTTATAAATTAAAACTAAATCCTCAATTTGAATAAAGTGATTAATCTGATTAAATGAGTCTTTTTTCTTTTATTAAATCAACTTTCCAGCCCCCTGTCAACTGTCAAATGATGTCAACTGTCAACCTGAATTAACATTCAGTATTCAATATTGTCTGATTCAATATTAACATTCAGTATTCAAGTAGAACAGCTAGCTAGCCGTTGTGTTCACTCACCCCGGTCAGCAAGGAGCCTTGGTTCAGAAATACAGGTTCAATCTACGGTGTTTAGTCGACCTGCTCAGTCCTGTTCAAAGATGCACAATGAGATCTTCTGAGAGAATTGTTGAATATATATAATCATACTGTGACATCACAAATGTTCTAGAATGTTTGATCGTGACATCATACTGTGACATCACAAATGTTCTAGAATGTTTGATCGTGACATCATACTGTGACATCACATTCTAGAATGTTTGATTATGACATCATGTGACATAACAAATGTTCTAGAATGGAGGCAACGCGGAAAGTGAAGTTGAAACCTACCTCTCGTCCCCAAGATCAAACCCTGACGATGTCAAAGATGTGCATTTTGGAAACAAAACTCCAAGTCCTTTCCACGCCTGACTAAAGTTGCTATTATTGTTTTTAATTTCATGCATAAGAATGTAGCATTCTGTTTTAGATGTTATACATTTATATAAATGTAGCCTATATCCAACAGCACTTTTATATTGGTTGATTGTATTCAGTTTTTCAAAGGCTATATGAAACTTGCACATTGAGTATTTCGTTTGTGTTTTACTTTGTAGACAGTTATGTCGAGTTATATTTTTATTTTCATAGGCATATTAGCTATGTGATTTCCTGAGTTGGTTTGATAACAAGCCTGTTGCATTAATTGTTTTCAGTGGCTCAGCCAAGGCCCCATTACGGCCTCCTCCTCTGAGGCTCCCAAAGTCAGATTAAAATAGTCTTTGAATCTATACTTTCTTTGTCTTGATTTTACATTAATTCCATGATTTTACTCAAGTAAATATCTGTTACAAGCTTCGGTCTTGAGTAGAAAAATGCTATTTTTAATCTAGATTCATCTAGATTAATTACAGAAAATTGTGAGATGAATTAGTTATTTTTTTGTATCTATTGACGGCACTAATATATATATATTATATTTCTTTACTTGATGTTTCTCTCCCTGCAGGTCTCTATGAGTTTGAGATCCCGGAGCACCTGGTGGTGGGCAGAGCCGGTGTTCTGCAAAATCCTACTCCCTGCAGAATTCTACTGCCGAGCGCTCCTGCGCTTGCGCACGCATGCGCATGACCCACAATCCCTTTCCACTCGTTTTCAGCTACAAAATTCTGCTGCCGAACGTCTTGTTTGACTTGTTGATGGTGACGCAATATCTTAAAACATATTTGTACATACATAACTTATTACTGTATAAGCATGTAAATATTTGCATGCAATTGGCTTTGCAGCAGAATGTATAAAGCATGTATAAAGTAGATGATAAAATGTCGTACACCAAAATGTGACGATGACGACATCCAGCTGACACGCAGCTGTACCCTGGTCTGTATAGCAATGGAGAACAGGTGGACCGCATATTTGTACATACATAACTTATTACTGTATAAGCATGTAAATATTTGCATGCAATTGGCTTTGCAGCAGAATGTATAAAGCAATAAAGTAGATGATAAAATGTACCAGATGTTCAAATTTGAGTACTGTTTGTGATACCAAAAGAGTCCAGAAAAGAGAGTATATATACATTTGACGTAGAAACTGTACATTGGAGGAGGTTGGGTGGGGGGGGGGGGGGTGGTGGGGGGGGGGGGGGGGGGAGTTGTACATTGGAGGTGGTTGGGTGGGTGGGGGGGGGGGGGGAACTGTACAATCAAAACTGTAAATAAATACTGTAAATAAGTTTGAATGTTGATAACTGATAACATGTTGTTCAATGTTTTTTTTGTTCAACATATGCATACAGTATACATGGAGTGTATATAAATAAATCCATGGTTAAAAGCAACAGTTTTGTCCCTGAATTCTGAGTTTATTTGATAGCGATATATTGGTGTATTGAAATACCTTACCCCAGAAATCTTACATAAAAATGTTATGATAGAGTATAAAAATATGCTCACCATATGCATACAGTATACATGGAGTGAGTAGTGAGGTCATATAAAATGATTCTGTAGTGGGAGCATTCTTTGATAGCGATATATATGTATTAACAATTAGATTAAAAACAACTACTCTGCTGAATTCTGCTGACAGCGCTCCTGTGCTTGCGCACGCATGCGCATGACCCACAATCGTTCACGAACGTCTTGTTGAGTCTTGTTGATATATCTTAAACAATATCATCCGAATGTATTTGTAGATGATAAAATGTCGGTACACCTGTTGGAATTCGGAGTGAACTATAGGGTGACGTCACCCAGCTGTCCAAAGATATAGGCGAGTCGCGCTACGGCAGCAGTTTTCGAGGAAGTAGTAGTGGAATTTCGCAGCACTGACGTCACCGGCAGTAGTTCTCAGCAGAGCAGTGGAATTTTGCAGACGCGTCTAGCGAGTCGCGCTACGGCAGTAGTTTTCGAGGAGGCAGTAGGATTCCGCAGAACACCGGCTCTGGGGGGACTGACCCGCGCTCTCTGCACATTTATCACTCTCTGCGCTGTTCTCCTCCTCTTCCGCCTCCTCTTCCTCATCTTCTTCCTCCTCTTCCTCATCTTCCTCATCCCCACTCATTTGATCTGCTTGTAAATCCTGCCAAAATATATATTGTACATATAATTAAAGATGTCAAAGCTTGTGTGAAACTTTACGACAAACAAGATACCAGGAATACAAACACGGGATGACAACTGCCTCTATAGCACCACCTACTGGAAGAGACGAGGCATTACAAGAGAATGCTGACCATTTTACCGGTTGGAATATAATATACTGATTGATTGATTGATTGATTGAAAAGTTTATTAACAGATTGCAGAATGGGTACAGTACAGTACAGCTCAATACATACAATTGTTAAGGGGATGCAGACCAGAGAAAGACTTTCGTCTTGTTTACATCAGGGTCCCCCATTTTCAATTCATCATAACATATATGACATACAGATAGACAGTACTGCTACATCTATACATTTATGACATATCAGATTTGCAAATACAGTACTGTTTGTGATACAAAAGTGTCCAGAAAAGGAGTGTATATACATTTGGCATAGAAACTGTACATTGGTGGAGGTTGGTTGGGTGGGGTGGGGTTGGGTGGGTTGGGTGAGGGCTGTACATTGGAGGTGGGGGGGGGGGGGGGGGGGTTGGGAAGGGGACACACACACATTTTACACTGTACATTGGAATATTGACAAAGCCTTACTTGGTCATTTACTGTACAACTAGGTTAGGACATTTGTAGGGGCCAGTTTCGAATTGCAGTCTCACGTAGGTGTTTTTTGAGAGTGTTTTTGAAGGTGGGTAGTGATTCACATTCCTTTACAGCTTTAGGTAGGGCGTTCCACATTGATGTGGCATAATTGCGAAACGTGTTTAGTCCCTTGTTTGAGCCGAATCTGGGTTTTACATGATTTGTGGAGCTCCCTCTGGTGTTGTGATCGTGGTATTCACTGACCTTTGGGAAGTATTTTGACATGTACATGGGTACCTTGGTCGCGTAGTGTATCTTGTAGACCAGGCCCATTGCAAGTTGCTGTACTCTGTCGTCTACTCTAAGCCATCCTAGGTTGTCAAAGTGGGCAGGGGTGAGGTGGGTTCTAGGAGTCAGGTCAAGTAGTAGTCTGACTAGCTTGTTTTGAGATGTTTGTAATTTGTTTTTTAGTGCCTTTGAGGTGCTTTGGTACCATGAGGTGCAAGCATAGTCGTAGTACCCTTGAATGAGTGCTCCTGCTAGAGTCTTCAGGGTATTCTTGTTTACCAGAGAGGAGATCCGGTACAAGAATCGCGTTCGTTGGTTGACTTTTTTTATTACATTGGATGCCATTTTGTCACAGGAAAGATTAGCCTCTAGGATGGAACCCAGGTAGGTAATTTCATCTTTCCTTGTGATAATATTGTCACCCACTGTAACCAAGAAGCCGTCGGTCTTGCTGAGTTTGTTATTTGAACCGAAGAGAATGGACTCTGTTTTGCCCATGTGTAATGATAGTTTGTTGTCGGCGAGCCATATGCAGATTTTGCCTAGTTCCAGGGTTCCAGCAGGTTTTCCACGAGTTAAATGTACGATTCTTTGATTAGAATTGAATACCTATTTCACGGCCAGAACTGATTATTACTGTACTGATTACTGTGCAGCCTGGATGTTCCCCCAAACACATTTAAACAAGATACAGAGAAGTTATCACAACATAGAAGTAACTTCCTAATACCATATATTTAAACAAGATACAGAGAAGTTTTTGTTTGTTTTGTTTAAACCTTTTAAAAGGCCTAAAGACTTCTTAAGACTTTTGAAGACCCCCGCAGGGAACCCTGTATATAGTATGTTCTTCCTGTGCCCCAGGACAGTTCAGTCAGTATGTTCTTCCTGTGCCCCAGGACAGTTCAGTCAGTATGTTCTTCCTGTGCCCCAGGACAGTTCAGTCAGTATGTTCTTCCTGTGCCTCAGGACAGTTCAGTCAGTATGTTCTTCCTGTGCCTCAGGACAGTTCAGTCAGTATGTTCTTCCTGTGCCCCAGGACAGTTCAGTCAGTATTTATAAACACGCACCACTCTATCCTAATAAAGCTATAAATAAGAGAGATAACCCTCATATTCGTCACCTGGACGTACTGCATGGTGAACTGTCCTGGGGGACAGGAAGAAACATGTTCTTAAAATGAGTAGCTTTCTCCTTGAAGCGAAGGCTAAATACACTAAGGCAGGGTAGGTAGGACTGAAGCGAAGGCTAAATACACTAAGGCAGGGTAGGTAGGGCTGAAGCGAAGGCTAAATACACTAAGGCAGGGTAGGTAGGACTGAAGCGAAGGTTAAATACACTAAGGCAGGGTAGGTAGGACTGAAGCGAAGGCTAAATACACTAAGGCAGGGTAGGTAGGACTGAAGCGAAGGCTAAATACACTAAGGCAGGTAGGTAGGACTGAAGCGAAGGCTAAATACACTAAGGCAGGGTAGGTAGGACTGAAGCGAAGGCTAAATACACTAAGGCAGGGTAGGTAGGACTGAAGCGAAGGCTAAATACACTAAGGCAGGGTAGGTAGGGCTGAAGCGAAGGCTAAATACACTAAGGCAGGGTAGGTAGGACTGAAGCGAAGGCTAAATACACTAAGGCAGGGTAGGTAGGGTTGAAGCGAAGGCTAAATACACTAAGGCAGGGTAGGTAGGGCTGAAGCGAAGGCTAAATACACTAAGGCAGGGTAGGTAGGACTGAAGCGAAGGTTAAATACACTAAGGCAGGGTAGGTAGGACTGAAGCGAAGGCTAAATACACTAAGGCAGGGTAGGTAGGACTGAAGCGAAGGCTAAATACACTAAGGCAGGTAGGTAGGACTGAAGCGAAGGCTAAATACACTAAGGCAGGGTAGGTAGGACTGAAGCGAAGGCTAAATACACTAAGGCAGGGTAGGTAGGACTGAAGCGAAGGCTAAATACACTAAGGCAGGGTAGGTAGGGCTGAAGCGAAGGCTAAATACACTAAGGCAGGGTAGGTAGGACTGAAGCGAAGGCTAAATACACTAAGGCAGGGTAGGTAGGGTTGAAGCGAAGGCTAAATACACTAAGGCAGGGTAGGTAGGGTTGAAGCGAAGGCTAAATACACTAAGGCAGGGTAGGTAGGGCTGAAGCGAAGGCTAAATACACTAAGGCAGGGTAGGTAGGACTGAAGCGAAGGCTAAATACACTAAGGCAGGGTAGGTAGGGGTCACTACTGGGATGCAGGGATCGAATGGTTTGAGAAAAAGAAAAAGAAACTGGGTCCCACCTGCTACTGGAACCGGCCAATGAAATGTTCCAAGTCGGATTGATGCAGGAAACGATAAGTGGGCTCGCCATTAAAGGTGCTGTAAGTGGGCTCGCCATTAAAGGTGCTGTAAGTGGTATTTTCTTTGTTAAAATTATTGGTCCACATAATAATAGCTCTACATTCCAACAGCCATCAGTCACGTAGAGTTTGAATGAATTAATGAAAAGGTTTATTTAAAATGGACACCACAGCTACATCGGACCAGCCACAGTGGACAGACCAGATGTGTTGTTTTACGTGTTTATAGCACAAGTGCTAGTTTTCAACACTAGTCCATTGAGGCTTTTCTAAAAGATATAATAAAATTAACAGTAAAATACAGAATTAAAATCACAAATCAGAAATATTTTCCAGAGCAAGAGTCCATGATCAAAACAACAAAACCAGTCCACGTCTAATATGTGAGCATTGCTGCTTTGATTTCAGCCGTACCTTGAGTCCTCTGCTGAAGACGTTGGCATTGGACTCTAGTTTATTTATCTTTTTCCTCCTTATTTTTCCGCGTTTCTCCCATCCCAATGTTAGTCGTTGTGCCAATTCCCAATCCCCTTCCTGGTCGTTGCGCACTCTACCCCCTACCGTCGGTCTGGGAGGGCGGAGACTATCACATGCTTCCTCCGACACATGTGTACCCAGCCCAGGCACGTTGGAACTTTAAATCGGCAGGGGGTGCGGCCTATCTGAGATTTTCTTTTCAGAACGCCGTGAGAGGAACGTTCGTTGTTTAGAATGGCTTTGAAATAAGTTACTTCTAATGACCCTTTAACTGAAAATGACGTGAGACGTGAGGCAAACGAGAACATAATAATTGTTTTATTTGGACTTTTCAAGCCTGAAGAAATAAAAACAAACACTTCTGAATACCTCACTTGGCTCCATCTCCAAGTCTGTATGACACATTTCTATGGGTTAGCTTCAATGTTAGATTGAATGCATCTCCTACAACGACACTGTCGTGCCTAAATTAAGACGTTGCACAGCTGATACCAATTGTATTATCAATGCACGGCTAATTAAGTGTTTTATATTACATCGGTCCGCGACCCGATGGTTGGGGACCTCTACTCCGTTATGCACAAGTTTATAGACTTTCGGAGTGAATGAATGAATGAATGACCTTTATTTATATAGCACCCTTCACAGCACGAATGCACAGGGTGCTTTACACTACAGCTTAATATAAAAACACAATAAAAGCAAAATCAGAAATAAATGACAGACAAACAGCAGTTAAAAACAGTGAAACCAGATAGAAAAAGTAGAATAAAAGAATTTGGATAAAATCATGAGTCACTAATTAAAACAACACTATAGAACAGTGAGGACAAGAAAAAGGCGCCTATGTGTGATCAAAAGCCTGCCTGAACAAATGTGTTTTTAGTTGTTTTTTAAAAGAGTTCTCAGAGGGGGCAGTTCGCAGGTCCAGGGGGAGAGCGTTCCAGAGCCTTGGTGCTGTCACCTCGAAGGCTCCATCACCCCTTGTTTTTAGCCTGGACCTGGGGACCACCAGGAGGTGCTGATCGGCAGATCTGAGTGAGCGCGTGTTTGTGTAGGGATGGATGAGTTCCGTGATGTAGATGGGGGCCTGACCGTGAAGTGCTCTGAAAGTGAAAGTGAGGACTTTGAAGTGAATTCTATAGTGTACCGGGAGCCAGTGCAGGGATACCAAAATGGGAGTGATGTGACATGATTTTTTTGACCTTGTGAGTAGCCTGGCTGCAGCATTTTGGACCATTTGTAGTTTATCTGTGGATGATTTGGTGAGACAGGTGAAAAGTGAGTTGCAGTAGTCAAGCCTAGAGGAAATAAAAGCATGCACGGATAGTTCTAGTTCAGAGTGAGATATGATGGTGCGCAGTTTTGCAATGTTTCTGAGGTGAAAGAAGCAGGTGCGTGTGAGTGTTTTGACATGTTTGTCTAGGTTCATGGCCTGGTCAAAGACAACACCCAGGTTTCTCAGGTGGGGACGTATGTTGTCTTTAAGGGACCCCAAGTGAGTGGCCACTCTAGCTGCAGTCTTTTCAGCTGCTACGATCAGCACCTCCGTTTTATTTGCATTTAACTGGAGGAAGTTACTCCCCATCCAGCTCTCAATGCCGAGCAGGCACTCCTGGAGAAGGCTGAGTTTCTCCAAGTTGTCGGGTTTAAAAGAGCAGAGTAGTTGTATGTCGTCTGCGTAGCAGTGATATTTAATGCCGGTGAATTTATTGATGAGGAGGCCTAGGGGAAGCATATAAATGGCAAAGAGGAGTGGTCCTAGCACCGATCCCTGTGGTACCCCACATGAGAGAGGGGTGGGGTCAGATTTAAAAGGACCCACAGCCACCGAGAACGTTCTCTCCCTCAGATAAGAGGCGAACCAGTTTAGAGCGCTCCCAGAGATGCCCACCCACTCCCTGAGCCTGTCCAAAAGGATGTTGTGGTTGACCGTGTCAAACGCTGCGCTCAGGTCTAACAGGACCAGAACAGAGCATTCACCAGAGTCAGCAGACATCAGGAGATCATTGGATACTCTGAGAAGGGCAGATTCAGTGGAGTGGAGTTTGCGGAAGCCAGATTGGAATTTGTCACAGATGTTATTCTGTGACATGTGGGTGGTGAGCTGGTTGGCTACAACCTTTTCTAACACCTTTGATGCAAAGGGCAGCTTGGAGATGGGTCTGAAATTGTTATGGATGGTGGGGTCTAGGTTGGGCTTTTTTAGGAGTGGCTGTACGACTGCCTCCTTAAAATAGATTGGGACAGAACCAGAGGCTAGGGATGAGTTAATGATAGTGACTAGACTGGGGCCAACAGAGCAGAAAACTTCCTTAAACATGGATGTAGGAAGGATGTCTAGGGGGCTCGAGGAGGTCTTCATGGAGGTGACTAAGATGGTGAGATCATCCAGAGAGACAGGTGAGAAATCGCTCAGGGATGCTTGAGTGGTGGGATGGAGGGGAAGGGGGGATAGAGAAGGAGTGATGTTTGCCATTATGTTTGCAACCTTGGTGACAAAAAATTTAAGAAAGCGGTTACAGTCCTCATTTGACAGCACTGGTGTAGGGGGGGGGGCTGACAAGTGTGTTAATGGTTTTAAATAATACTCTGGGATTGTGCTTGTTGGATGAGATTAAATTACTGAAATAGGTAGCCCTGGCGGACTTTACTGAGTTATTAAACTCAGCCCTCAGCTCTTTGAGGTATAGCCGATGAACTTCTAAATGAGAGGTTTTCCAGCGTCTCTCTACTCTGCGGCAGTTACGCCTGAGCTCACAGATGTTGTTGTCAAGCCAGGGGGAGGGGTTCACAGGACCAGGGGGAGGGGTTCACAGGACCAGGGGGAGGGGTTCACAGGACCAGGGGGAGGGGTTCACAGGACCAGGGGGAGGGGTTCACAGGACCAGGGGGAGGGGTTCACAGGACCAGGGGGAGGGGTTCACAGGACGAACGCTGCGTGTTGCTAGGGGCGCTACGTCATCTAAAATGGCAGCGCAGTGTGTGTTGAATTTGTCAACCAGACGCCTACGCAGAGAAAGTTGCGCGTCACGTGCCTGTCGGGGCCAATCAGGCCTACCCCGGAAGTAACTTACTGTTGCGGATAAGCTATAAGCCAACCGCCTAATCAACGTCATCAACAGAGGACACCAAAACATTTCTATCATAGCTAGCAAGGAAGCTATCTATAGCTGCGCTATTGATAATACGAGAGCTTTTGACACACTTCAATGGAACAAAGTCATTATCGAACGCTAGGCTAAACAAAATACAGCTGTGATCGGACACCAATAACTCCTCTGTGCTAACATTGCTGACTTTTAACCCGATCGTGAACACAAGGTCTAACGTGTTGCCTTTGCAATGCGTCGGACCGGAGATGTGTTGGGTGAAATGAAACGAGTCCGTAACATTTAAAAAGTCAGTGGCAAAGTTATCAGAGCTCTTGTTTACATGGATATTAAAGTCTCCAATCAGCAAGACCCTGTCCAAGCGAATAATGGACGCTAGAAAGTCACCAAAATCAGCGAGGAACGAGCTATTTTTCCCAGGGGGTCGGTAGATCAGTACACAGTGAAAGGGGTTTGTGTGCCCAATTGTATTCACAAGTACCTCGAAAGATGAATAGGTTCCAGAACTCACCCTCCGTGAGGAGAACCAGTCCCGGTGGACAACAGCTGGTCCACCCCCTCGGCCGGAGGACCTCGGGGCGCAGGAATAAGCGCACTTCTGTGGGCACAGTTCACTGAGGTGGACAAAATCATCTGTTTTTTGCCAGGTTTCCGAAATTAGCATGTAGTCCAAGTCCTTTGAGACGAAGAGGTCGTTCAAAAAGAACGATTTGTTGGCTATGGATCTAGCGTTTATTAATCCAAAGCTGATGAGGTCCGATCCAGTTCTGCCGAACGTAGAGGCTCGTATATTAGTGCGTATATTATTCAATAAGACTGCCAGCCAGCTTTTGCTCGACGGAGAAATACAATTTCTATTGTGAC
Organism: Notolepis coatsorum; assembly: GCF_963971535.1. NCBI lineage: Eukaryota > Metazoa > Chordata > Actinopteri > Aulopiformes > Paralepididae > Notolepis > Notolepis coatsorum. Next base: position 21,132 of record NW_028169734.1, on the reverse strand, counting down.
GAGAGAAGGTCATCTCCCGAGTCAGATACAATTGAACACAAACGGTTCCAAAGATATTAATGTTTTGCGGCAAATTTTCACCGCGCAATGGATTTTGGTGCATCTATGAACACACTATGAGTTGAAAATGGGGGACCCTGATGTAAACAAGACAAACGTCTTTCTCTGGTCTGCATCCCCTTAATTGTGTGTATTGAGCCGTACTGTATTGTACCCATTCTGCAATCTGTTAAATAAAGTTTTCATTCAATCATTCTCATCTCCTCTCTCATCTGTGTGCGTCTCCTTGTTACAGGCATATGTTTATAGCCTGTGTTAGAGGGACACCTAGTGGTGCTTGACCGGATGTGATGTGTTGACATGCGCACTGCTGTAACCTCAGTTTAATAAAAGATATACTGAAACATGGTGTCAGAAGCGGGAGCTCCGAAAGAAATAAACGTATAAGGAATAAAACCACGCCATGGCGAGCAACAGCATCCCAGCGCCCGAGGGCATGCGCATGTCTGGGGATTTGGCGAAGAACTGGGATGTTTTCAGGGCAGAGTTTGATGATTTTTTGCTGGCTACCGGTCTGAATGAAAAGCCGAAGCCAGTTCAAGCAGCCACGCTGAGACGGCTAATGGGAAGTGAGTGCCGTCATGTTTATACACACAGCCTCGAGTTGACGGATGATCAACGTAAGGACCCAGCTAATATTTTGCGCGCATTGAGGGATCATTTCAAGCCGGCGAAGAATGTGATCTATGAAAGATACATGTTTGGATGTTGCAAACAGGAGACTGATGAGCCAATAGACTGTTTCCTGACGAGGCTAAAGGAGAGAGCGTCAGCATGTGAATACCGCGCACTGAAGGACGAGCTGATTCGGGACAGGCTTGTGCTGGGTGTCGCAAATGAAGGCACCAGGAGGCGCTTACTGCGGGAACGTGAGTTAACGTTACTAGCGGCGACTGAAATCTGTCGGCTCGCTGAACTGACCGAGAGACATATAAGGGTGATGGCCCCGCCAGCGCAGACAGACAGTGTGAATGCCGCTGACAGACAGAGCGAGAGGCGCGCATTTCAAAGGAGGGCGGCGCCAGCAGAGAGGGAGCCCCAGTGGAGCTGTAAATATTGTGGGGGGAGCCACAAACGGGGCAGAGAGCAGTGCCCAGCCTATAGTAAAACCTGCCGGATATGTGGCATAGCAAATCACTTTGCCAAGGTATGCCAGGCTGGTAGCAGGTCTGACAGAGTAAAAAAGATAAATGTGCTTGAAGATGATGACAAGAAGGGGGAATACTCAGATACAGATGATAGACTGTTTCAAGTCACTGAATGTGTAAATACTGCAAAGGCCCAGCAGGGGCGCAAGTGGTTTGTGAATCTAAGCCTAAATAAAAAAAAGCAGCAGTGCCAGCTGGACACAGGCTCTACCTGCAATGTCATGGGCCGCAGGATTAAAGAGAAGCTGTCACCCAGAGCGGCGCTACACCAGAGCACGGCCAGGTTGAAACTATACTCTGGGGAAATCATGCCATCATTGGGAAAATTTCACACTGAATGTGTCATCCGCGGAGAAAAGCACAATCTCACATTTGAGGTAGTTGACACCGAGCAGAAGCCTCTTCTCGGGGGGAGCACGTGCGAACGTCTGGGCCTCGTGAGCTTCACGGTTCCGGATGAACTTAATAAAGTTGATACAAGTCCACCTATGCCCCTCACAAAAGTTCAGCTGCTGAGAGACTATCATGACGTTTTTAATGACCCAATCGAGTCAGTCCCGGGAGTGATACACTTTGAGCTGGATCCTGAAGTGGTGCCGGTGCAGTGCGCACCAAGGAATGTCCCAGTGGCTCTGAAGGAGAGAGTCAAGGAGGAACTTGACAGACATGTCAGGGTCGGCAACATCACGCCTGTGACTGAGCCCACACCATGGATAAGTAACATGGTGACGGTGGCAAAGCCAGATAAAATAAGGATTTGTATCGACCCGAAGCCTCTCAACCAAGCGCTGCGGAGGTCTCACTACCATATGCCTACACTGGAAGATGTGTTGTACAAGTTGCCAAAGGCCCGCCTCTTCACACTGGCGGATGCTCGCGATGCCTTTTTACAGTGCAAACTTGACGACGAGAGCAGCCGTCTGACGACCTTTTGGACGCCGTGGGGTCGGATGAGATGGCTCAAGCTCCCTTTCGGAGTCTCTGTTGCGCCTGAGATATATCAGCGCAAACAACATGAGCTGCTAACGGGCTTGGCCGGTATCGAACCGATCGCTGATGACATCCTGGTGGTCGGATGTGGCGATACGGATGCCGAAGCCGAACTGGACCACGACAAAAACTTGAGTGCTCTCATGGAACGATGCAGAGCAGTGGGACTCAGGCTGAGTGAGCGCAAGCTGCAATTCAAACTCAAGGCCGTACACTTCCACGGCCACATACTGTCTGCGGAGGGACTGAAAATTGACCCAGAGAAAACACGTGCCCTGCTGGAAATGCCGACGCCCACAGACGTGAAAGCGGTGCAGCGCTTTATTGGATTTGTGACGTATCTAGCAAGGTTTCTGCCAAAACTCTCTGAGGTCTGTGAGCCGCTCCGCAGGCTCTTGGATAAAGACGTCATGTGGCATTGGTTGCCAAAACACGAAGATGCGGTGCGTGAAGTGAAGCGAATGGTCACCAGCACACCTGTACTCAAATATTATGACATCACAAAGCCTGTTACGATCCAGAGCGATGCCAGCATGACCGGGCTGGGGGGCTGTTTGTTGCAAGGGGGACAGCCCGTGGCTTTCGCCTCGAGGGCACTGACGCAGACAGAGCAAAACTACGCTCAGATCGAGAAAGAGTGTCTGAGCATAGTCTTCGCCTGCCAGAGATTCCACCAGTACTTATATGGCAGGAACACTATCACCGCAGAGACTGACCATAAGCCGCTGATCACAATATTCAAGAAGCCCCTCCTGAGTGCACCGAAACGTCTCCAGGGTATGTTGCTGCAGCTGCAGAACTATAATCTTGATGTGGTCTACAAGCCTGGCCCTGAGATGTATGTCAGCGACACCCTGAGCAGGGCCACCCTGCCGTGCCATGGGTCTGACACCCCGTACGTGCAGCATGCTGTGTGCGCTGTGGACAGCACCCAGGCAGAGTATTCACAACTGGACCAGGCGCAGCACCTGAATGTTACGGCTTTTAGATTTGGCCAGATTGTGCAGCACACAGAGACAGATAATGTGCTCCAGGAGCTGGCGTCTGTGATTCTCAGTGGCTGGCCAGACTTTAAAGAGGACACCCCACTGGCAGTGCGGGAATACTGGCCCTTCAGAGACGAGCTGAGTGTTCAAGATGGAGTGTTATACAGGGGACAGTGTGTCATTATACCAAAAGCCATGAGGTCTGAACTGCTCAAACGCATACACACTAGCCACATTGGTGGGGAGGCATGTTACAGGCGGGCCAGGGATACCCTTTTCTGGCCAAACATGAGAGCGGAAATAAAGGACTTTGTGGCAAACTGCTCCGCATGCAACGAGTATGCACGAGTCCAGCAGAAGGAATCTATGATGTCGCATGACATACCAGCACGCCCGTGGCAAGCAGTAAGCATGGACGTTTTCTCATATGCGGGAAAGGACTATCTTATCATTGTAGATCAATACTCAGACTTCTGGGAAATCGATCATCTGCCGGATCTGTCTGCTGACACACTCATCACACGATGCAAAGCTCAGTTTGCACGTTATGGACAGCCAGACAGGGTGATCTCAGATAATGGCCCACAGTTTGCGTGCGAGCGGTTCAGGAGGTTTGCAGCGAGCTGGGGTTTTTCCCATGTCACGTCTTCACCCCGACATCCTCAATCCAACGGCAAGGCGGAGTCAGCCGTTAAGATTGTCAAATCACTCTGTAAGCGGGCAAAATTGGATGGCACGGATACATGGTTGGCCATCCTTCACTGGCGTAACACACCCACCGAGGGGATGGACAGCAGCCCGGCCCAGCGCTTAATGGCACGCAGGCTCAAGACTTCACTGCCGGTCACAGACAGCCTGCTTCTACCACGGGTGGTGGACGGAGTAGCAGAGAAGCTGCGGTGGAAAAGGCGGATCGCAAAATCAGTCTACGACACGGCTGCCAGGGACCTTCCAGAGCTTAATGTTGGAGATCACATAAGGATGAAGCCTCTGCCCGGTGATCGCACAGGGAGGTGGCGCCTGGGCCAATGCCTCCAGAGGGTCGCTCCTCGCTCATTTGTGGTGGATGTGGACGGCACACACTACAGACGCAACCGAGTGGATCTGCGTGTTGCGGAGCGCTCAGCCCAAGCACAACAGTCGGACATACTACGGCCGGAGCAAAGCAGTCCTGACCAAGCTCATGTCACTGGAGTGACAGCCTCTGCCGGGACGCAGATTGTCCCAAGTCAAGGGGAGGTAGGTGGCGAGGAACATCCCTGCACGCCACACGCACCGAGGACACCGGTGACGGGCGTGACGACAAGGGGTACTGACACGGCAGGCCATGGTGTCTACTCACGGAGTGGCCGCCTGTCACGGCCACCACAACGACTGGACTTGTAATTTTTTTTTAAGAGTAAAGTTGGGCAATGTTATGTTAGAATGTCATCGAAGTAATGTTATTATGATGACTGGACTTTGAAAAAAAAAAAAAAAAAAAGAGAAAAAAAATAAACAGTTGGGCAATGTTATGTTAGAATGTCATTTGAAGTTGTGATTGATAAACAAGATGCAAGCATATCATTATTTGCAAACAGCTAAAGGAAAGGAGATGTTACAGGCATATGTTTATAGCCTGTGTTAGAGGGACACCTAGTGGTGCTTGACCGGATGTGATGTGTTGACATGCGCACTGCTGTAACCTCAGTTTAATAAAAGATATACTGAAACACTCCTCTCCGACACCCGAGACAGCACTGTCAGCCAGTGGCCACTCCCCTCAGACGCAACTGTATTCCACACAGCGAGGAAAATAATACAGTCGGGCAATCTAACAAGAATTAACGTATTTACAAGTGTGTCAGTGTAATGGTGAAGTCAAGTGCTTTGAGCAGGATCAACTTATAACTTATAACTTATATTATATATAGTTACAGTATATAAAAATACCGTTTTAACTTTTGTGCAGTAACTGAAGCTGCCACTAGGGGGTGCTGCCGCACCTGCTGCACCCCCTGTTCCAACGTGCCTGACCCAGCCCACCGCTTCTTTTCACCTGGCAGCGTGGACTCTCACTGGGAGAGTGTAACGTGTGGAAGGTCACACTACCTCTCTTAGATCCTTCCCTTGCTGTGAAGGCGCCCCCCGAGCGAACTGTAGGAGTCGCTGTTTACAACGACAAGGACCCACCCACGCCGGGTTTCCACCCGCTAACACTGCCAATTGTGTTAGTATGACGGCCGGCCAACCCGGAAGCACCACAGCTGGATTCGATCCCACTGTCTGTGTGGTGGTGGGCAGACACTTAGTCCGCTGCGCTACCCGGCCGCCCTGGACTCCAGTTTTAAGCCAGTAGGCAGAGAGTGCAGTGCTTTGGTCAGTAACATGGCCACACTGCAGGAAATATATGTTCTGGTATCCTGTTCCCACTTTATCCAATCAGGAGAGAGAACTCCACACTGAGAAAATGGAAATAAAATTTTTAAATATATTTGTTTGTGCTTGAAACAAGTCAAATGATCTGCCAGCAAATTTGAAAAATAATATCTAGGGTTCTCTCTCCCGATTGGATAAAGTGGGAACAGGATACCAGAACATATATTTCCTGCAGTGTGGCCATGTTACTGACCAAAGCACTGCACTCTCTGCCTACTGGCTTAAAACTGGAGTCCAGGGCGGTCCATAATTACCCAAGGTGTGGCATCTACAGTATACATTTTTACATTGATTTATGCAGTTTTAAATTCATGAAATTATCCCAATAAAATTCCATTTAAATTGACTTCTGAAAAAGTCATCTTACTTTGCTACTGGAAACTAACACCACATTCTCAGTAACAAAACCTTTATTATGAAAAACACACAAAAGTCACAAGACGTGAAAACATGTCTAAAAACAAAACATTGCAATGATTCATGATGTGTGTAGTTGTAGATTGTATAGTATAGTATTGTATAGTAGTGTACATAAGACCCAGTGCCTCATCCGTAGCTAACATTGTATTGCACTATCGCAGGACCTTAGCATGCCTTTTACCATGCTCTTTGTAAACTTTATGTACATTATACCTGTTATCTCTTATTCTTATTATTTGTATTATTGCACAATCGCTGCGGGCATGACCACCCGCATTTCACTGTATGCTTGTATGCCGTAACAAATAAAACTCTTGACTTGACTTGTAATTGTGTATGATGTTAGTTAAATGGATATTTCCCTTTAGTAGAAGCTGTCAAGTTTCAGCAGTTTTACCTCTACTAGTATGTCATCTACTAGTAAGCTAGCAGTCTTACCTCTATGTAAAGTCATCTACTAGTAAGCTAGCAGTCTTACCTCTATGTAAAGTAGTCTACTAGTAAGCTAGCAGTCTTACCTCTATGTAAAGTCATCTACTAGTAAGCTAGCAGTCTTACCTCTATGTAAAGTAGTCTACTAGTAAACTAGCAGTCTTACCTCTATGTAAAGTAATCTACTAGTAAGCTAGCTGGCTTACCTCTATGTAAAGTCATCTACTAGTAAGCTAGCAGTCTTACCTCTATGTAAAGTCATCTACTAGTAAGCTAGCAGTCTTACCTCTATGTAAAGTAGTCTACTAGTAAGCTAGCAGTCTTACCTCTATGTAAAGTCATCTACTAGTAAGCTAGCAGTCTTACCTCTATGTAAAGTAGTCTACTAGTAAACTAGCAGTCTTACCTCTATGTAAAGTAATCTACTAGTAAGCTAGCAGTCTTACCTCTATGTAAAGTCATCTACTAGTAAGCTAGCAGTCTTACCTCTATGTAAAGTAGTCTACTAGTAAGCTAGCAGTCTTACCTCTATGTAAAGTCATCTACTAGTAAGCTAGCAGTCTTACCTCTATGTAAAGTAGTCTACTAGTAAACTAGCAGTCTTACCTCTATGTAAAGTAATCTACTAGTAAGCTAGCTGTCTTACCTCTATGTAAAGTCATCTACTAGTAAGCTAGCTGTCTTACCTCTATGTAAAGTAATCTACTAGTAAGCTAGCAGTCTTACCTCTATGTAAAGTAATCTACTAGTAAGCTAGCTGTCTTACCTCTATGTAAAGTAATCTACTAGTAAGCTAGCTGTGTTACCTCTATGTAAAGTAATCTACTAGTAAGCTAGCAGTCTTACCGCTATGTAAAGTAATCTACTAGTAAGCTAGCAGTCTTACCGCTATGTAAAGCGGGAGATCAGACGGGACAGAGACAAAGAAGAGGACAAAGAAAAAGGCGGCGGGACAAAACGGAAACAGGGGAAGGAGAAGTGGAATCAGAATTAGGCAAAACAATTCTGCTTACCGGCCGGCGATTCTATAAATTTTACTGGCAAATGTACGTTCGCTGGAAAATAAGATGGACGATCTTCGGGCAGGGGTTCGATTCCAGTCTTCCGAGCGGCAAGAGTACTGGAGGGGGGGGGTCTGTCTCCTTACAAACAAAGGAGATAAAGATACTCTCCCGTTCATGCTCGCCGGAACTAGAACATCTGTCCAGTCAATGTCGCCCGTTTCATCTCCCCCAAGAATTCACCGCCACATCCCTCCACAAGCGAATACCGCCAGGGCCCTGGCGGAACTACAGGGACATCTAAACATCCACCAGATCAAACATCCGGACGCAGCCATGATCATAGCCGGCGACTTCAATCAGGCGAATCTGAAGAAGGTGATGCCAAACTTCTTCCAGCACATCGCTTGCACCACCAGGGGAGGAAACACGCTGGATCATTGCTACACCCCGTTTAGAGCCGGGTACAAAGCAGTACCGGCTCCTCCATTAGCTGGTTCAACAAGCACATCAAGTCATGACGCCATCTTGCTTTTCCCGGCCTACAGGCAGAGATCACGTGACGCTGTCATGTCACGTGAGGTAAAGAAGTGGTCCGACCAATCAGAGGCCATGCTACAGGACGCACTCGATGATGTCGACTGGGGAATGCTTCAGTCGAGCTCCAGTGACGTCAGTGAGTTCGCGGATGTTGTTGTTAGCTTTATAGCAAGACTAGCTGATAGCATTGTCCCCACGAAGAAGGTGCGGGTGTTCCCGAACCAGAAACCGTGGGTTGACAATACTATCAGAGTGGCTCTGAATGCTTGCACCACTGCTTATAACCTGGGCAGAGCGTCAGGAAACATGGAGGAGTATAAGGCTACAGTCTATACTCTGCGCAAGGCTGTAAAGCTTGCTAAGAGAACATACGCTGACAAGATGGAGGCACAAATGGCCCAGAATGACACAAGAGGTTTATGGCGAGGTCTACGGACGATAACTGACTACAAAGTCAGCGCCCCCTCAATGGGGAGTGCAGACGCCTCTCTCGCGGACCAACTCAACTCCTTTTTACGCACGGTTTGGGGCAAACAGTAGCGACGCTAGCTCACCGGCTAACGACGTCACTGACGCACCGGCCGTCGTGGAGGGGGGGGGGGGGGCACTCTCTCATTGACGGAACACAGTGTGAGAAGAGCATTTATGCAGGTGAACACCAGAAAGGCAGCTGGCCCAGATGGGATATCAGGACGTATACTTAAGTCCTGTGCTAACCAGCTAGCCCCAGTGTTCACCACCATATTTAATCTATCCCTGGCTGAATCCGTGGTCCCTGCTTGCTTCAAGGTGTCCACTATAATACCGGTACCAAAGAAATCCTCCCCAACAGGTCTTAATGACTACAGACCGGTGGCACTCACCTCTGTGGTCATGAAATGTTTTGAGAGGCTGGTTAAGGATTACATTTGTGCCTCCCTCCCCAGCGATATGGACCCTATGCAATTTGCATACAGGCCAAACAGGTCCACTGACGATGCGGTCTCCCAAGTACTGCACAGCACCCTCTTTCACCTAGACTGCCAGAAGGGGGGCTATGTGAGACTGTTGTTCATTGACTATAGCTCAGCGTTCAACACCATAGTCCCCACCAGACTGGTGGACAAGCTGATCGAGCTGGGTCTGAGCTCCGCTCTGAGCGCCTGGATACTGGACTTTCTGAGTGAAAGGCCCCAGTTGGTCAGGGTGGGGGGTCAGACCTCCAACACCATCACCCTGAGTATGGGGTCCCCCCAGGGCTGTGTCCTGAGCCCCCTGCTGTACTCACTATACACACATGACTGTGTGGCCAAGTTCAGCTCCAACTCCATAGTGAAGTTTGCGGACGACACAGTGGTGGTGGGGCTGATCTCGGACAACGACGAGAAGGCCTACCGGGAGGAGGTTGAGGTACTGGAACTCTGGTGCCAGGACAACAGCCTGCTCCTGAACATTGGTAAAACCAAGGAGCTGATCGTGGATTTTAGGAGAACACAGCAGGGGACACACACACCACTGAGGATAAACTGGGCTACCGTGGACAGGGTGAGCAGCTTCAAGTACCTGGGGGTCCACATCTCAGAGGACCTGACATGGACAACACACATAGACTCAGTCGTAAAGAAGGCGAAGCAGCGCCTCTACCACCTGAGACAGTTAAGGAAGTTCAGAGTATCGGGGAAGATACTCCAGTCCTTCTACTCTGGAGCTGTAGAGAGCATCTTGACTGGAAACATCACTGGCTGGTATGGAAACAGCACGGCACAGGACAAGAAGGCCCTAAAGAGAGTGGTGCGCTCAGCTGAGCGTACTACAGGTATTGCACTACCACCCCTGCAGGTCTTATATAACAAGAGGTGCAAATCCAGAGCCTGCAGAATAATGAAAGACCCTCACCACCCCAACAACAGCCTGTTCAAGCTGCTGCGGTCAGGCAAACGCCTGCGAACACCAGCAACTAGGACAGAGAGACTTCGGCTCAGCTTCTTCCCCCAGGCCATCAGAATCTTGAACACTGAACTCTCCACACACAAGCACACATGAGCACACACACAACACACACACTGTATACGCTCACACACTAGCAGTCACTTTAGCATGAACACACACACACACATGCTGCACACGCTCACACTCAACGGTCACTTTACACAATGAAAGGTCACTTTAAAATAACTGTAGATTGTATAGTATAGCATTGTATAGTAGTGTACATAAGACCCAGTGCCTCATCCATAGCTAACAGTGAATTGCATGTCTTACCATGCTTTTTGTAAACTTTATGTACATACCGGTATACCTGTTATGTCTTATTCTTATTACTTGTATTATTGCACAAATGTCTTATTCTCATCCTATTCTTATTATTGTATTATTGCACAATCGTCGCGGGCAATACCCCCCGCATTTCACTGTATGCTTGTATGCCGTGACAAATAAAACTCTTGACTTGACTTGACTAAAGTCATCTACTAGTAAACTAGCAGTCTTACCTCTATGTAAAGTCATCTACTAGTAAACTAGCAGTCTTACCTCTATGTAAAGTCATCTACTAGTAAACTAGCAGTCTTACCTCTATGTAAAGTAATCTACTAGTAAACTAACAGTCTTACCTCTATGTAAAGTCATCTACTAGTAAACTAGCAGTCTTACCTCTATGTAAAGTCATCTACTAGTAAGCGAGCAGTCTTAACTCTATGTATAGCTGTATAGTTAGTTATAGATTGTTGCTAGCTTAATAGTAGTAGATGGCGGTCTTACTTGAGGTACTGCTGTTTTTTTGACAAGTTTGAAAAGTTCTACTAAAGTGAAATATCCCTTTAAAGGCAACTTGTCTCCACAGAAGAAAGGCCTAAGAATACTCTAAGCCCACAACTTTAGCTCGTAGCTGCCAGGCAAGAAAGTAAACAAATAAGATCGGAGCGAGCTGCCTTTACAACATAAAAATAACATACAGTCACAGCCAATGAAATGGCACAGGATTCAATGCATTCAATATGCAGCACAAACAACAGCGACCGACGAGGCTAATTCAGCCGTCGCGACGGAGTCTTTTAGACAAACAAATGTTTTCAAACTGAATTGTCTGAAGTTTGGAGATTAGATGTGAAGGAGACCTTGTGAAGCTGAAGCTCTATTTCAGGTCGAGGTACTGAGGGAGAACATCATCCCAGAACTCCTCACATTCTCCAGCAGGCCCTTTCCCCCCCGTTTTAGTCTTTTTGACAACCTCTTCCTCCTCCTCCTCTTCTTCTTCTTCTGCCTCCTCCTCTTCTTCCTCTTCATCCTCCTCCTCTTCTTCTTCTTCTTCTTCTTCTTCTTCTTCTTCTTCTTCTTCTTCCTCTTCTTCTTCTTCCTCCTCTCCTTCCTCACTGCTACCCTCCTCGTCTTCCTCGTCAACACTACTCTCCGTTTCCTCCTCCTCCTCCCCTTCCTCGCTCTCCGCCTCCTCGCTCTCCGCCTCCTCGCTCTCCTCAGAGGAGTGGACAGATTCGCTCTCCTCCTCCTCCTCCTCGCTCCCCGCCTCTCTGTCTGACTCTTCTTCGCCCTCCTCCTCCTCCTCCTCGCTCTCCTCTTCCACCCCCTCAGAGGAGGAGTGGACAGATTTGCTCTCCTCCTCCTCCTCCTCGCTCCCCGCCTCTCTGTCTGACTCCTCTTCGCCCTCCTCCTCCTCCTCATCCTTCTGCTCGCTCTCAGAATCCACTGTCTTGCTCTCCGTCTGGCTACTTGACACGCCCTCGCTTTCCTCCTCGCTCCCTCTGCTCTCCTTCTCTCCCTCCTCTTCCCCACTTTCTCCCGTAGCCCCGCTCATCTGCTCCTCCTCCTCCTCCTCCTCCTCACCTCCCTCCGTTCCGCTCTCATCTTTTGTCGTGGTGTCCGATTCGTCTTCTCCTTCCTGCCCTGTTTCCGTTTTGCTCCCTTTCTCCCCACCCTTGCTTTCCTCTTTCTCCGAAACTCCTTCATCCTCCTCCTCCTCCTCCTCTGGTTGTAGAGTGTCTTCTCCTTCGCTGTCTTCCGCCTCTGTAGTCTTTCCGCTGATGTGGCTGACCTCTCCCTCTCCCTCGCCTCCTTTCTCGCTTTCCACACTTGTCGTCTGCCCTCCTTCCTCCTCCTCCTCCTCCTCTCTCTCTCTGGCCGTTGAGGCATCACTGTCACTGCTCTCTTTCCCACTGTCTCCTCCTCTCCTCTCCTCCTGGCTCGCCACGCCGCCATAGGAGCTGCTGTCCTCCTGTTCAGAGGTGTCTGGAGCAGGTATGACCTTGATGCTGACGGTGGTTCTCTCGCCCGGTTCGGACGCCTTCGCCTTCGATTCCGATTCCGACTCGCTGCTCCAGGAGGACCGGACGTCGGCCAGGCTGTCTCCCCTCCGCGTGCCCTGGGGACTGGATCTGTCGGCCAGGCTGTCTCCCCTCCGCGTGCCCTGGGGACTGGATCTGTCGGCCAGGCTGTCTCCCCTCCGCGTGCCCTGGGGACTGGATCTGTCGGCCAGGCTGTCTCCCCTCCGCGTGCCCTGGGGACTGGATCTGTCGGCCAGGCTGTCTCCCCTCCGCGTGCCCTGGGGACTGGATCTGTCGGCCAGGCTGTCTCCCCTCCGCGTGCCCTGGGGACTGGATCTGTCGGCCAGGCTGTCTCCCCTCCGCGTGCCCTGGGGACTGGATCTGTCGGCCAGGCTGTCTCCCCTCCGCGTGCCCTGGGGACTGGATCTGTCGGCCAGGCTGTCTCCCCTCCGCGTGCCCTGGGGACTGGATCTGTCGGCCAGGCTGTCTCCCCTCCGCGTGCCCTGGGGACGGGATCTGTCGGCCAGGCTGTCTCCCCTCCGCGTGCCCTGGGGACTGGATCTGTCGGCCAGGCTGTCTCCCCTCCGCGTGCCCTGGGGACTGGATCTGTCGGCCAGGCTGTCTCCCCTCCGCGTGCCCTGGGGACTGGATCTGTCGGCCAGGCTGTCTCCCCTCCGCGTGCCCTGGGGACTGGATCTGTCGGCCAGGCTGTCTCCCCTCCGCGTGCCCTGGGGACGGGATCTGTCGGCCAGGCTGTCTCCCCTCCGCGTGCCCTGGGGACTGGATCTGTCGGCCAGGCTGTCTCCCCTCCGCGTGCCCTGGGGACTGGATCTGTCGGACGCGCTGGCCAGCGGTGAGCCGAAGTGACCGGCAGACACCACTAGCGGTGGCCTAAAATGGCCGGCCGAGGCGGACGCCGCCTCTCTGATGGTGCGTCGGTGTCCGGCCTCCGGGTGTCGATTCAGCTTCCGGTTGCGAGACGGATTTGGACCGAGTCTCTTTTTTGTTTTTCTTTTTGGGCCGCTCAGACACAAGCGGAGGGTCTTCGTCTCCCGCAGTCTTGAGCAGACATGTAGTACCCTGTAGTGCCATGTAGTACCATGTAGTACCCCGTAGTGCCATGTAGTACCCTATAGTACCCTGTAGTGCCATGTAGTACCCTGTAGTACCCTCGTAGTACCCTGTAGTACCCTGTAGTACCCTGTAGTACCCTGTAGTGTCATGTAGTACCCTGTAGTGCCCTGTGGTACCCTGTAGTGCCACGTAGAGCCATGTAGAGCCATGTAGTACCATGTAGTACCATGTAGTACCCTGTACCCTAACTAAACTACCCTGTAGTAAACTACCCAGTGGTACCATGTAGTACCCTGTACCATAACTAAACTACACAGATTAATCTAAAGGTCAGTCCCCGACCAGGTGAGATCAGGGTAGGTTGAAGGAGAGAGAGAAAAGATGAGTCTTAAGCAGGGATTTAAAAGCTTCGACAGAGCAGGCGCCCCTGATGACGGCAGGTAATTTGTTCCACAGGTAGGGAGCGCGGTAGACAAAGGCTCTGTGGCCGGCGGATTTCTTTTTAACCCTAGGGGTCGATAGAAGCCCCGCATTTTGTGAGCGCAGAGCACGAGCGGGCGAGTATCGGGAGATGAGATCGGATAGATACTCATATAGTATACTATTATATACTGCAGGTATACTATACTGTAATGTGTACTGTAATGTGTACTATATGTGTGTACTGTAATGTGTACTATATGTATGTACTATGTATGTATGTAAATGAAAAGAAAAATAGTAAGATGACATAATGATATAATCTTAGGTATCGATGCATTAACAAATATCTGAGTTCCCAAAAGGGGAAGATAAAAATCGTTATTTGGTATCAAAGTTCATGGCTCTGTCTCATGTATTTCACCGCATCGCAGGGTCACGAACAGACACCCCTCTGTCTTTATGGGTCGCGAACAGACACCCCTCTGTCTTTAGGGGTCGCAAACAGACACCCCTCTGTCTTTAGGGGTCGCAAACAGACACCCCTCTGTCTTTAGGGGTCGCAAACAGACACCCCTCTGTCTTTAGGGGTCGCAAACAGACACCCCTCTGTCTTTAGGGGTCACGAACAGACACCCCTCTGTCTTTAGGGGTCGCGAACAGACACCCCTCTGTCTTTAGGGGTCGCGAACAGACACCCCTCTGTCTTTAGGGGTCGCAAACAGACACCCCTCTGTCTTTAGGGGTCGCAAACAGACACCCCTCTGTCTTTAGGGGTCGCGAACAGACACCCCTCTGTCTTTAGGGGTCGCGAACAGACACCCCTCTGTCTTTAGGGGTCATGAGCCAAAAAGGTTGAGAACCACGGGTCTAGAGGGTTTGGACCTGATGACAATTGTGCCAATTTGCTTAGTAGACAACCCTGTTAAAATGGGACAACGCACATACCAGTTAATCTTACCTTCTGAACAGGAGACCAGTTAATCTTACCTTCTGAACAGGAGACCAGTTAATCTTACCTTCTGAACAGGAGACCAGTTAATCTTACCTTCTGAACAGGAGACCAGTTAATCTTACCTTCTGAACAGGAGACCAGTTAATCTTACCTTCTGAACAGGAGAGAACACCAGAGTCTTCTCACTGGGGTCCATCTTCATCATATGAGTCTATTGAAAATAATAATAATAAATGTTATTTGTATAATATTAACACATTGGATGCCAGACCAGAGATAAGCCGGGTTAACTCGCCATCGCTTGACTGCCAAACCCGAGAAAAGTTGGGTTTTGGTCGTTATTTCTTTTATTCGCTATTTCCATTCATAATCCATCGAGGGAGCCTGATGTTATCATTGGGAATGGGTCTGATATCGCAAAAGTCCAATAGCGCCGCCTAACGCCTTGCGGCCGGTGTTGCACATCCTTGGAAACTCTCTGGCTTGGCCTGTACGTCGATCTAAAAAGTCCGGTCCGGGTTTTCCTAGTCAGGCATGGCAAGCGGTTATAACACATGGATTGAGGATAATCAAGCACTCCCGGGTCATGTTCTTTGGTGGATTATGTTGGCAACACGATCGACATCAATACTTGGAATGGCGATCAGATAATTGGAATATTCTTTTTGCAGTACATCCTAGTCAAGGTAAGGGCTATATGGTATCAATCTTGCGTTGATCCGAGCATGCCTTCATTGTGATCCGAAAGTGTTACTGTAACGTTACTCCACAACGTATGCCGTTGGTGACGATCGAAGCATAGAACCCCCCCCCCACCCTTTCATGCATGCATGATGAAACATAATACCGATAATATAGCGTTGATTTCAGATTGATTGTTGATCCAGGTGAGGAATGCCACGGTTTCTAGTGAAATGCGTTTCATGGGATTACACAGAATTACTCTAAAACTATACTCATATTCACCACGGTATAAAACGGGAATGTATGGATGAAAAAATTATTTCTTTTTCACAAATTGAACGATAGATACTCGATGTCAAATGGGCAATAGCTTTATATCCATAGCTATGATATTTAATATAGTTTTAGCCCTGCAAACACCGGCATGTAGCCCCATTCATTAAAGCGTTGGCACACACGGCCATACGGCCCACAGCGACCTCTGGCGCTGAATGTGTTAATAATGGTAATAATAATAATACACTTTATTTGTATAGATTAGATTATTCATTTAATTGTCATTACACAGCACAAGACAGTGCAACGAGATTGTGTACGACGTCCAACCAGGATGTGACCATCAACAGTCAGTTGCAATATAAGACACATATTGTGGCGATAAGAAAGTAGCGAGCCAGAGACGTGGTTCGAGTTGAGGTACTTTACTTCTCACTCACATAGCATTTACAATAACAACAAAGTTAACCCGGAACCGGAAGTGGTATTTAACCTGTCCCCTAAACAGTACAACCCACACTCTTAAAGGCACAAGCCCACCTTGGTGAATGTCTCTTAATATAGGTCACCACACAGCCCCCCCAGAATTCACCAATACAAAAACTGCAACTAATTAATAGCCAGTGAACAGTCCATCAGTGAACAGATCACAGCATGAAATAGTCAACGTGGAGGGGGACGGATCAAGCGGCCGAACCGACTGCGCTTAACCAGAGGGGGACTAAGGGAGATAAGTGGAACCAGCGGCCGGGCCACGGAAGGGGCCAAGGCCGGAACAGAGGATAGGGCAGGGGTCTGAGCCGAAACCGGGGGGCGCCCCCGCCGCGGGGGTAGGGCCAACTTAACTGGTTCGTCCTTGTCCAAGTGAGCAGGCTTAAGACGGTCTATAGTGACCCGCTCTGGCCTGCCTCCCATGTCCACAACAACGTTTTTAGTGCCTGCCTCCAAGACACGGAAAGGCCCGTCATAAGGGGGCTGCAGCGGGGTCCGATGGCTGTCGTGCCGGATGAAAACATATTTGGCCAATGGCAGGTCCCTGGGGACGTAGGACTGGGGAAGGCAGTGGCGGGATGTTGGAATGGGAATAAGGGCATCGGCAACACCCCGGGACACTGCTCGATGGGAGGCGACGGACCAGGACGCTGTGGCCCCCGGAAGAAACTCCCCAGGGACCCGCAGCGGCTGGCCGTACACCAGCTCGGCGGACGAGGCCTGGAGGTCCTCCTTGGGGGCAGAACGAAGACCAAGCAAGACCCACGGGAGGCGGTCAACCCAGGCGCCATCCGTAAGGGCAGCCCGAAGAGCGGCCTTCATGTCCCTATGGAACCGCTCGCAAAGTCCGTTGCCCTGCGGGTTGTACGCCGTAGTGCGGTGGATCTTCACCCCCAGGTGCTCCGCAACTGCAGTCCAGAGCTCCGAAGTGAATTGGGGGCCCCTGTCGCTTGTGATGTCCCCCGGTGTGCCAAAACGGGCCACCCAGCAGCCGATGAACGCCCGGGCCACCTCCGCTGCCGTAGTGGAGGACAGTGGAACAGCCTCCGGCCACCTGGTGGTCCTGTCCACCATGGTGAGGAGGTGAGTATATCCATGGGAGGGGGGCAGGGGGCCCACCAGGTCCACATTCACATGGTCGAACCGCCTCTCCGGCACTATAAACGGTGCCAAAGGGGCTTTGGTATGGCGGTGCACCTTGGCACGCTGGCACGCCACACATGAGCTAGCCCAGGTCCTAACATCCTTCCGGAGGCCAGGCCACACAAACTTGACCCCCACCAGCTTAGTCGAGGCCTTCACACCTGGGTGGGAAAGGCTGTGGATCATGTTAAAAACCCGGCGCCGCCAGGCCGTAGGCACCATAGGGCGCGGTTGGCCAGTGGAGACGTCGCAGAGGAGAGTGGCGTTAGCTGTGTCGAACACCACATCCTCCAGCTGCAGTGCGGTAGGACCCGTCCGATAGGCCTGAATGTCCGAGTCCGTGGCTTGGTCTGCCGCCATGGCGGCATAATCGAGTCCCAAGTGGACGGACCCGATGACCGCCCGAGAGAGGCAGTCGGCGACAAAGTTGTCCTTGCCCGCCACGTGCTGAATGTCCGTGGTTAACTCGGAGATCGCCGATAGCTGCCGCTGCTGACGTCCCGACCACGGCTCCGAGGTCTTGGCCATGGAGAAAGTTAGCGGCTTGTGGTCCACAAAGGCAGTGAACTGGCGGCCTTCCAACAGGAATCTAAAGTGCCTGGTGGCGAGGAACAGACCCAGCAGTTCCCTGTCGAAAGTACTGTACTTACGCTCGTTGTCGCGGAGCTGTTTGCTAAAAAAGGCCAGTGGCTGCCAGGCACCACCCACCCACTGCTCGCACACCGCCCCCACTGCATAGTCAGAGGCGTCTGTCGTGAGGGCGACCGGGGCAGTGGGAGAGGGGTGCGCCAGCAGAGCAGCGTTGGCTAGCGCGTTCTTGGCAGCCCCAAAAGCGCTGTCCATCCCCGAGGACCAATCTAACTCGTCCTTGGGCACTTTGCCCCGCAGGGCCTCATACAAGGGTCGCATGAGGTGGGCAGCATGGGGAAGGAACCGGTTGTAAAAGTTCACCATGCCCAGGAACTCCTGTAGAGCCCGTACGGTGCGGGGACGAGGAAAACTGGCCACGGCCTCCACCCTGGCGGGGAGTGGGGTGGCTCCCTGTGGAGCGACATGGTGTCCGAGGAAAGTGATGGAGGACTGCCCGAACTGGCACTTGGTCGGGTTGACGATGAGGCCGTGTTTACTGAGCCGCTCAAACAGCTGCTGGAGGTGTGTCATGTGCTCCTCTATGGACGTACTGGCTACAAGAATGTCATCCAAGTACACAAACAAAAATGGCATGTCCTGGAGCACAGAGTCCATCAGGCGCTGAAACGTCTGCGCCGCCCCCATGAGCCCGAAAGGCATTCTTAGGAATTCGAAAAGCCCAAAGGGTGTAATGACAGCTGTCTTTGGCACATCCCGTGGATGGACCGGCACCTGGTGGTAACCGCGCACCAGGTCCACCTTGGAGAAGATGACAGCCCCTGCCAGGTGGGTAGAGAAGTCCTGTATGTGCGGAACAGGGTACCGGTCGGGGGTTGTGGCGTTATTAAGGCGACGGAAATCGCCGCATGGGCGCCAACCTCCGCCAGCCTTTGTAACCATGTGTAATGGAGAAGCCCACGGGCTGTTCGAGCGGCGCACAATGCCAAGTCGCTCCATGGTGGAAAACTCCCCCCTGGCGATTGCCAGCTTGGCTGAGTCGAGGCGCCGGGCCCGGGCATAGACTGGGGGGCCCTCTGTGGTAATATGGTGTTCCACACCGTGTTTGGCCACTGCAGATGAGAACGTGGGTGTGGTGAGGTCAGGGAACCCGGCGAGCAGGCGTTCATACGGGTCCCCGGTGGCAAGTGTGTTCAACAGGCAGAGAGCTCCGCCCCCCCCAACCGCCCCAAGTGTGCAGGGGTAAGAGGAAAAAGAGAGGGCATCGATCAAGCGACAGTTTTTAACATCTACCAGTAAGCTGAAAGCACAGAGGAAGTCTGCTCCCAGGAGCGGCGTGGACACCGCAGCCATCACAAAACCCCAGCCGAAACGGCGCCCCCCAAAACACACCTCCACATACCTGGTGCCGTAGGTACGTATGGGCGTACCGTTCGCTGCGTCCATCTGGGGCCCGTGTCTGCCGTCCATGGTGTCCACGCCCTGTGCCGGCAGGATGCTGCGTTGCGCGCCCGAGTCCACCAGCAGCCGCCGGCCAGACAAGGAGTCGGTGATAAACAATAGCTTGCAGTCATGGCCGGCACCCACAGCCACTAATGAGCGCCGGCCCTGGCGTTTCCCTGCCCCTTGAAACTGCATGGCTTGCGACACTGCTTGGCCCTGTCCCCAAACCTGGCATGGTAATAGCAGAGCCCATCGTCGGGTTGGCGTCGGGCTGTCACCGCAGCCGCGGTGTCTGTATAGGCCTCCAGTGGTGGGGCAGAGGTGCCCTGGTGGGGCAGCAGCGCATGGACAAACTGCTGCTGCCTGTTGGCCAGGAAAACCCTGTCCGCTTCTGCAGCCAGGCCGCGATAGTCCTTGGTGGAGGAGAGGAGGGAACTCGCCAGTGCTGTGCGCACAGGCACTGGAAGCTGTCGCAAGAAAATGTGTGTAAATAGAAAAGAGGGATCAGCTGATCCCAGTACAGCCAGCATTTTTTCCATCAACTCCGACGGTTTGCCATCGCCGAGGCCGTTGAGGGACAGCAGGCGGTCCGCTTTCTCCAGTTCTGACAGTTCATATAGCTTCAGAAGGAATGTCTTTAGCGCATTGTACTTGTCAGCTGCCGGCGGATCCTCCAACAGCATCATCGCCCGTGCCGTCGTTGAAGCATCCAACGCCGCCACAACATGGAAGTACTTAGTTAGATCCTGTGTTATTCCTCTCAGCTGGAATTGGGCTTCGACGTGTTGAAACCACGGCCGGGGATTATGCTGCCAAAAGTCGGGCAACTTGACGGTCGCAGCGTAAATGTTCGCTTGTAGCATGTTAGCGTCGTTAGCATTCGGTGCGGGAGCTTGCGGTAGACAAACTGGTAGGGGTCAAGTGAGGGTGGTAGACAAACTGGTAGGGGTCAAGTGAGGGTGGTAGACAAACTGGTAGGGGTCAAGTGAGGGTGGTAGACAAACTGGTAGGGGTCAAGTGAGGGGGGTAGACAAACTGGTAGGGGTCAAGTGAGGGTGGTAGACAAACTGGTAGGGGTCAAGTGAGGGTGGTAGACAAACTGGTAGGGGTCAAGTGAGGGGGGTAGACAAACTGGTAGGGGTCAAGTGAGGGTGGTAGGCAGGATTTAAGGTGAGCCACGAGTCAGGACTAGCCTCTCGAAGGCCAGGGACAGATTGAACATCTCAGTCAGGATCCCCGTCAGCTGCCCAGCACAGACACTGAGTACCCGTCCGGTAATCCGACATGTGAACCAATGTCTAGTAGCTCTTGTCTTGTGTACAAAGGGTCAGCATGAATATATTGGCCGAATAGACTGAACATTAGTATGCAAATAATAGGTGATTTAACCCTAACCCTAACCCTAACCCTAACCCTAACCCATGCCTAACCTTAACCATAGAAAGAATATTGCCATTCTCTAAGACAAACTCTAACCTTAACCAGCTCCTTAACAGCGCCTAAACTTAACCTTTCTAACCTTAACCAACTCCGAAACAATGCCTAACCTTAACCTTAACCTTAACCATGCCTAACCTTAACCGGCGAAAGAATACACGTTAAAAAAATAAAAATAAAAAAAATGTATTGGATTCGAACTTGAAACCAACGGACCGCAGGACCGCAGGACCGCCGCGCTGCCAGGTGAGCTAAGGTTCGAATGAGAATCATGGCGGTTTATGGCTAAATAATGCCGCAAGCTCTGCCGCTCCGCTCTGCGGTTGCCGCGCCTGCCGCGGGGCGTGTCGCAGCCAATCAGGGAAAACG
>NW_028169735.1:0-1000 GCF_963971535.1 Notolepis coatsorum | reverse complement strand
GAAAAACACACAGACTTCTTCCCTCAACGCCGTGGGGTTAGACAGGGGTGCAGTTTGAGTCCAACCCTCTTCAACATATACATAAATGAACTGGCAAAAACATTGGAACAAACTGCAGCCCCTGGCATCCCCCTAGCAAACACAGAAGTCAAATGCCTACTGTTTGCAGATGACCTGGTGCTGCTGTCACCAACAAAAGAAGGGCTACAACAGCACCTTGACCTTCTGCACAAATTCTCCCAGACATGGGCACTGACAGTAAACCTAAACAAAACTAAAATTATAATATTCCAAAAAAGGCCCAGCCTACAACAACAAAAACACAAATTCCTCCTAGACACAATTTCCCTAGAACACACAAAAAACTACACCTATCTCTGCCTAAACATCAGTGCTACAGGGAACTTCAACCAAGCTGTGAACGACCTGAGAGACAAAGTAAGAAGGGCTTTTTATGCCATAAAAAGGAACATCAAGTTAGACATTCCAATCAAAATCTGGCTCAAAATATTAGACTCTGTCATAGAACCGATTTCCCTATATGGTTGTGAAGTATGGGGCCCACTTGCAAACTAAGACTTTACCAAATGGGACAAACACCCAATTGAGACTCTGCATGCAGAATTTTGCAAATCCATTCTCCGCACCCAACGGAAAACACCAAATAATGCATGCAGAGCAGAACTAGGAAGATACCCACTAATCATCAAAATTCAAAAAAGAGCATTCAAATTCCACAATCACCTAAAAGATGGTGACCCAGACACACTCCACAACATAGCCCTCACCCACAGAGAGACCCTTGATAGATGCCCACTCAGCCAGATGGTTCTGGGACTCTGCTCACAAACACAAGCAGAGCCACCAGACAGAAACCACACTGGACTAAATCAAATTATAAGAAAACAAAAAGAAAACTATCTGACACATTGGAAAGAAACAACCCAAAACCAGAGCAAATTGAAATGCTATTTGGCCCTAAACAGAGAGTACACAGTGG
>NW_028169736.1:0-1000 GCF_963971535.1 Notolepis coatsorum | reverse complement strand
CTTGTACAGCACTTTGGTCAACTTTGTTGTTTTAAATGTGCTATATAAATAAAGTGGATTGGATTGGATTGGATAGTGTGTAGTGTGTAGTGTGTGTGGTAGGGCTGTAGTGTGTAGTGTGTAGTGTGTGTGTAGTGTGTGTGTGTAGTGTGTGTGTGTAGTAGGGCTGTAGTGTGTAGTGTGTAGTGGGTAGTGTGTAGTGTGTGTGTAGTGTGTGTGTAGTAGGGCTGCAGTGTGTAGTGTGTGTGTGTAGTAGGGCTGTAGTGTGTAGTGGGTAGTGTGTAGTGTGTGTGTAGTGTGTGTGTAGTAGGGCTGTAGTGTGTAGTGTGTAGTGGGTAGTGTGTAGTGTGTGTAGTGTGTGTGTAGTAGGGCTGCAGTGTGTAGTGTGTAGTTTGTAGTGTGTAGTGTGTAGTGTGTAGTGTGTGTAGTAAGGTTGCAGTGTGTAGTGTGTAGTGTGTAGTGTGTAGTGGGTAGTGTGTAGTGTGTAGTGTGTAGTGTGTGTGTGTGTGTAGTAAGGCTGCAGTGTGTAGTGTGTAGTGGGTAGTGTGTAGTGTGTAGGGCTGTAGTGTGTAGTGTGTAGTGTGTGTGGTAGGACTGTAGTGTGTAGTGTGTAGTGTGTAGTGTGTAGTGTGTGTGTGTGTGTAGTAAGGCTGCAGTGTGTAGTGTGTAGTGGGTAGTGTGTAGTGTGTAGGGCTGTAGTGTGTAGTGTGTAGTGTGTGTGGTAGGACTGTAGTGTGTAGTGTGTAGTGTGTAGTGTGTAGTAAGGCTGCAGTGTGTAGTGTGTAGTGGGTAGTGTGTAGTGTGTAGGGCTGTAGTGTGTAGTGTGTGTGGTAGGGCTGTAGTGTGTAGTGTGTAGTGTGTAGGGCTGTAGTGTGTAGTGTGTAGTGTGTAGGGCTGTAGTGTGTAGTGTGTAGTGTGTAGTGTGTAGTGCCCCAGCTGTGTCTGCAATTAGCAGGAGGCAGGAATGATGCGGCAACACTAATGCCAAGAGACAGAGAGG
>NW_028169737.1:0-10193 GCF_963971535.1 Notolepis coatsorum | reverse complement strand
TAGCACAGTGACATTTCCTCAGTGCCTCGGCCACGCAGACAGAACCAATATCGGGGACACGGACATACGTTAAATAATCCAACGTTTGCTTTTTTTTGCTCATGAAACAAACAAAGCCTCCGCGATGATGGCGAAGATAAACGCCGACGGCAGCCGGCCCCTCTGTACCCTCGCCCACACAGAGGCACACGTTACATACAGTAGGCACGATGTCCTCTCGCTCGCACACACACACACACACACACACACACACGCCGCAAGGGGAGTTGGCTAGAGCATGTGTTGGACTTTGGATGGAACTCCGGCTCTCCGCAAGGGACTGGGCTGAACTCTAGAGAGGGAGCTGGACGGAGCGCTGTGCAGCATGCCGGCTTACTGGCACCTCGACACAACACGGCACGCCGCCTGCATTCAACCCCGTTTTACGCAGTCGCGGCAGGAGAAGAAAGATAATCCCTGTCCGCGTGACCGTCGCTCGGTTTGGACCGGCCATACGTCCACGCAGGGCATTCTCGTGAATGATCAAACGTCCTATATTCGCGGCTAGAAGTGCAGAGGAACTCCAGATTATGTGAAAGTGAAACAGCCGATATAGTATGTAAATGGTAAATGGACTGCATTTATATAGAGCTTTTATCCAAAGAGACTTATGCCTCACGTTCACCCATTCAATTCACTGACACGTCAGCTGCGGAGGCGACCACGCAAGGTGCCGACCTGCTCATCGGGAGCAGTCAGGGGGTTAAGTGTCTTTGCTCAAGGACACTTCACCACGCTGCCCGGGAGGAGCCGGAAATCGAACCGGGAACCTCCTAATTACAAAGACGACCGTTCTACCTCCTGAGCCACTGTCGTCCCCAGTGCCAAACTGAAACTTGTATGATTGTACGATTCAACAACAATTGGCATTTAGATCAAAAGATGCATTTAATCACATCCTTTCATTGCCTCGCCCTAACCTGACCGCCTCTCCTTAGGGTTATATCGTATATTAGGGACGATTGCTTCGCACTGTGCCTGAGCACAATTGCCGCCCACCCACCCTCATCCACTCCCCTGCCGGCCAGCTTTCACACCATTAATGTTGTTCTGTACCTGAGTACACTTGAATCCAATGGCGTTCAATGGTTAACTGTACCCTAGAGTATATGAACCATACTCAAGATCACCTCTTCAAGTGGATCGTGTGTTGATCATTCGGTACACAGTGTTCACACTAATCGAACAAACTGGACTTTGGGGTCAAGTGTACTCTGATCCAGGCCCAGGTACCTAGTGTGAAAGCCCCCGTAACCTAACCTTGCAAAGCCTTAACCTAACCTGAACCTAACCTGAAACCTAGGGGCTAGATCCACAACAAATGGATTGCACTGTGCTGTGATTGATTGAATGAAAATGTTATTAACAGATTGCAGAATGGGTACAATACAGTACGGCTCAATACACACAATTGTTAAGGGGTTGCAGACCAGAGAAAGACCTTTGTCTTGTTTACATCAGGGTCCCCCATTTTCAATTCATGATGAATTGTAAGTAAGGGTGCAATTAGCACCGTGCAATCCATTCTTTGTGGATATAGGCCATATTGTCTGTAAAGGAAACAAAATGTTAAATATGTTGATATGCCCCCATGAAATACATCGTAATGCCATGGACTCTTGTTATTACACCTTTGTCCTACTTTTAGACCAGATGTTTGACTGATGTGTTAAAATATCCCCAAACCATCACAAGAGCAATGCATCTGTCTCAAACAGGAAATATGAATATAAAGCCCAGTTCCTATTCAACCAGCTTCCCTTCCGGACCTATAGATTAGACCTCCGTTCAGGCATCCTCCACATCACTGGTTGTCAGTATAGCCAGCATTCACAAGCTACCGACAGCCGCAAACTGTACGCCTCCACAGCCCAATGCCACGGGACGCCAGGAAAGTTTATAACGCCACATAACCGATCAACCACCTGAAAAGGATCCAATTCAGCCTGAGGTATTTCACTTAGGAGTGAGTTCACGCCAAGTAGAGCTGCTACTACTACTGCTACTGCAAAGGTTCAAAACCATGTGGGTCCTCTAGTCCATTGGGCTTGAGTCTGATGAGCACTTGGGTACTTACAGTACACTCCACTCCACTCCGCTTTCAAATTGACTTGTCTCCTTCAGTCTCCACTGTGCCGTAGCCTTTCTGTTTGGCCACCCAGGGCCACCTTAATACAATTCCCCACCCGGCGCGGACGGATTAGCATAGACACAAGGACTTTCTCCATTAGCATATTAGCCGAAGGGGAGCGAAGCCACAGCTGCAGCTACAGCCGCATAGCCACAGGGAGATCTGGTGGTGGGACACGGTAACTGCACCTTCCCGTGGTCCCCCTACTGTGATACAGCTGCATCTCAAATCAACACCTCTCTCTCTTGTCACATCCGGTTGAGCTGTGGGGGTAAAAGGGGGGAGAATGTGACACGGGATGAAGGGATGAGATGTGGAGGAGTGATGGGGACAGTGTGGGCAGAAGAGAGAGCGAGAGGGCGAGTAGAGGCTTGCGGGATGGAGGAAGGAGAGGTGGACGACCAGTAGGAAGACGGGAGGGAGGAAAGGAGTCGGATTTAGTTTTGAAACCAGTAAATATGTATCATTGCGTTGTATGAGATGGAATCTTCGGATGTGGGATAGGCCATTGAACAGATACATTTCGCCATAAAAATGTGCTGCATTTTTGCTGGCATGCATTGGCGTGAAGCTGTCAAACCTTTATTTAAACTTGAAAGGAAACTGAGCTTTCCCTAATTTACAGTCACGTCGAGTGTATAAATACAGAGTTGAGCAAAGAAAAAAAGACAAGTAAGGATAACAATCAATTAAAACATGTACAACTGATTGACAAAGGTTGGAGATCAAGGTTTTAAACTCAGAGGGGATCATTTCAAGCTTTAAGGACTTTTGGCGTTCATTCCATGAGCTACAGGGTCATCATAGCAAAATGCTGATTTATTCAGAGAAAACACCAAGGACCAGCCACTAGAACGGGTTCAAAATCACATTCCAATAATGATGTAGTATAAGGAGGTAGCTTACCAATAAGGGCCTTAACAATGAACAAAAGAGGATTGACGGTAGAGAGAGAGGATAGACAGTAATGAGTGGAATGACTCAATTTCATTAGAACTGATTGAGGGCAGACAGCTGTCAAATCGAAGATGTGTGTGTGTGTGTGTGTGTGTGTGTGTGTGTGTGTGTGTGTGCGTGTGTGTGTGTGTGTGTGCGTGTGTGTGTGTGTGTGTGTGTGTGTGTGTGTGTGTGTGTGTGTGTTTGTGTGTGTGTGTTTGTGTGTGTGTGTGTGTGCGTGCACATGCGTGTGTGCATGTGTGTGAACAATATTCACATCACACTCTCCATTTGAGGTTATTAGTTTGGGCAGTAAATTAGGCCTAATAGCACCATTAACAGAGCGACCCCTGGATGGATCTATGGCTGGAGCACTGGAGTGGCAAACACCTTTACATGTGGTCGACAGCTGAGCAGAATGAGACGGCATCGGTCACTCAATATGAAGGCTTCTGACTTTCACGATGGCCAAGAAGTAATGTGGCACACACACCCCGGAATGGTCAGATCGACTGTTTGATTTACGGGAGTCGTACCGGTAGCTATAACATTTCAAAGGGAATGATGTGTTTCAGGTGTCATCGAAGCTTTATCTTCTCGTAGTGTACAAGACACTCACTAAGCTCCCGGCCTCCGAGTCTCATACCACAGGTATCAAAAGCAACACAGTGTATGAATACTTAACTTATTATGAACATAGAATTTATATTAGCGGTAAGAGTGTGAACTAGATATTTTCATTAAAAAGCTTTTATTTTATCTTTTTTGTTCGAATAAATCGATTTGATTGTTTTTAAATAATTAGGATGTTGCAGCAAAAGCCATTCACACAAAATGATATGTCTCTATAAAACAGGAGACCTATCACGCACAGCTGGAATAACTGGGCTAACTCCCTATCTTTTATAATAAAGGTGAGAAAACTAGTATTAAATGCCCCATGAAATGGCTAGCAGAATACTATTTGATTCCACATATTTATGCATTTCTTGTAAAAACAGGAAACTAGGGAGGGACTTGTCATGGATATTGATTGTCGTTTACAATAGCCAATAGTGCTGAATGTGCATTACAGTCTACCCATTAGCTAGCAAGCTAACGTTAGCAATGTACGTTAGCAACGTTATGCAACATTAGTAACATTAGCTAGCAAGCTAACATTGAACATTTGTTCAATTTAGTTAAAGAGGCAGAGTGCTAGCTTTGTTACAATGTGCTGTAAATGTCATTCTAGAAAGCATTTAATTGGACGCATAATTAGTATACGCCCCCATGTGCAGGGTGACTATTTTTTAATAGTTTTCCCGGAAATTACAAACCCTAAAGTACTATTAAAAATACCTTAAAAAACTCCTTATTGTCATTGTTGGGACAATCGCTGTAATAACAAACATATATTTTGATTTCACAGGGCCTTTATATTTTGGTGGACTATTTGGACTAAATTCATTCAGCCCTCAGGCCACTGAAATAAGGCTGGAGTTAAGTAGCTAGCTTGCTTAGCTATAGCTGTGGTGGCTAAACTGAACTGAGGATGAGATGAGTTTTTAAGCCTCTCTGGAGTTTCTCATTTTGGCCCAGTTTGCTAGGAAGTTTGAAGAGAGACTTGGGACTGGCAGCAGCAGGATGTCAATGTTTTTCTGAAACAAATTGTTAGTCTGAGTCGGCTAATGTGGATTATGCTCCTTCATCATGGAAATACAAATGCTAAAGGAATGGCTAATGAGTTCTGCAAAACCTACCGGAACTATTTTTCATGCCCATGTGTTTACAAATACTGGGTGAGTCAAACTATTTTAACGAGCCTGCTGTTTTATGTTGCTGTGTGTGTGCGTGCGAGTCATTGGGAGAGAAAGTGAGAGAAACTTGACTGAGAAACTTGCCGTAAGCTTGTTTATTTGTCCACCTGCCACAATGAAGTTAATATGGCATATTTTGTCATGGCCTGCATCCACTGTGATAAAGCATGAAGTGCATTTTTGCGAAGTGTTGGTCTTCAGGCTAAGTGTGCTTGCTGCTGGGGTGATCTATTCATCTTGATAAATTAGGGGCCTTTCACACCAGGGAGCCAGGCCCGGATCCGAGTGCACTTGACCCCAAAGTCCAGTTTGTTTTGATTAGTGTGAACGCTGTGTACCGTGCTCGGGCACGGGTCAACGACCCATTGAAAAGATGGTCTCGAGTATGATTAATCTTTTCTCGAGTATGGTTCACCATTGAGCGCCATTGATCTCAACATTACTAGTGGGGGGGGGGGGGGCAATCGTATTCAGACACCCGTTGAAAATAATGTGAGTTTGCTTCTTGTTGGAGTGCCGACCTCTCTATTGCTTGGCAATGTATTGATGAAGTTGTTTAATGAAACCCTGTAAGTGTGCCTGTTGCCGGGGTGCCGACTTCTCTATTGCTCAGCCCATAAGTTAATTACAGCCTTAAGCAAACTGTGTCTGTTGGCGTCTCCAGCTGTAAGGTGGTTCTATAAAATGGTTCTATAAAATGATAAAGCTCATCCTGAGCATATGTAATTTGTTTGATATATATAATCTATGCGTGTATTCACATCTATATGATCTATATGTATCTATTTATCTATCTACATACAAGAATGGAGAAAGCCAAATCCCTACAGCTGCAATATCTCTACTCTCTGCTCTACTCATTTGTCACAATTAACTCCACTTTATGCCGCAAGCTAAATTCCAGAGACAGAGAGGCGAGAGGCAGACAGACAGACGGATGAGAGAGAGGACGATAATGACAGAAAACTATTTTGAATATTTGCCATTTGGCTCCGCAATTACCCTCCATTAACTCTCCTCCAATTCCCCCGTCCATACATCAAAATTATTTCGCAAACACTCCCGCCATACGGCAAGCTTTATAGCCCCTAAAAGCCTGGGATTATCGCGGCTTAATGGACTCCGTTTTGCCATCAGAGTGTCGTGTTCCTGCGAGGGTTGGCTTCTTTCATCACGTGTGGTGTTAGATCACCCCCCCACCCCCCCTCCTGCAGTAACCCCGGGGCGTTTGTCATGACAGGTCCATAAGTCACTGGGCTGGGAGACTGTGACATGGACCATCCCTGGGGCCTGGACGCTTTAAGCCCTTCCTCTGCTGAAACGGCAAGGGATGGTCCTCGTCCATCACCGCCCCTCACCCCCCCCGTTCGCTTACACACTCATACAGACGCACCCGAATACACACACACACACACACACACACACACACACACACACACACACACACACACACACACACACACACACACACACACACACACACACACACACACACACACACACACACACACACACACACACACACACACACATACACACACACACACACACACACACACACACACACACACACACACACACACACGTTTGTGCATGTGCGCGCACGGACGCAAGCTCACGTACTTGTGGATGCGCACACAGACGTACACGCAAAGGAGCACATAAGAGCAAAGGAGCACGGCCATCCATCACGTTAGCCCTCTCTTACATTATTTCCATATGTCATCGCCCCCCACCTCCATCTCATCCTTCCTTTTCCTGCAGGTGACCATAGGGAAAGCAAACAGAAGACAGAGGGGTGTGGACCTCCCATATCCTGCAGTCTGACCTTTGACCCCGGCAAGACCGATGGCAACACCTCCTAGTTTGTCATCCCTTGCCTATAGGAATTGTTGAACACGTCGTCCGTATCTCAGCTCTCTGGAAACAGCCGACACAGCAGGACAGAGGATTGCGAACGTAGGGTTTCAGAGAGAGCAGATATTCATCTTTAATAGGTAATATATTAAAAACATAGAATGACGCTAAGCCGGAGAGATGCTACACCGGTGCTACGTGTCGACCGGTAAAAACCCGCCCTGCCGTGAATATTTAGGAGAACACACAGAAGGCCGAGGAGACTCGTTATAATATCGTGTAGGCCGTGGTAGACCTTGCTCGTTCGCTCGCTGCCACCTACATGTAGCACTCATCGGTTAAGCTTGTCGGTTGCCATCCCAGTCCTCGGTAATGCAGGATCCATGCAGAGAGTTTGACCTCGGACTGTGGCGTCGATATTTATATATAAAAAAATAAGAAATCGATAGTGCAGGTCCTTGGTCTGACTTATGTCGACTTATCCACAGGGTTTGAGACAAATTGGATGAGAAATGTGCAAGGCGTTGCTGTTATGGAAACACAGAAAGGCTGATGGACAGACATACAGACCCACACAAACGCATACATTACACACACACTCACACACTCATGCTTACAATACTTCCTTGTGCTAACGACATTCTACAGTCAGTTAAATAAAGGTCCATAGAGGCTTTTAGACACATGTATGGAGATGGAGCATTCCCATGAACTGTTAAATGGAAACGTTCCTATGAAATTAATACTTGTAGGTGGAACCGCATGTGGTATAGATAGTGGAGGACACAGAGAGAGAGGGCAAGAGAGGTTGAGACAAAGAGAGAGAGAGAGATACAGGTGGAGATATAGGTGTGTGTCTCAATACAAACTGACTCAGGATCAGTGTTAATTTAGTCAACACAAATTATGACAAAATATGGTCGTCAACGAAGCGTTTGGCCTGACAAAAACGAGATTAATGGAGATCATGTGACACTAACGTGACACAATTATTCATGTGATGTCGTTGACTAAAAATGACGATACAAAATGTAGTTTGCTAAATAAAATCTTGCTAAACGTTTATTCAACTTCAACTTCAACTTGCTACTTGCTAGCTAACAGGAACTTGTTTGCCGACAGGAAAGTAACAAACATAATTGTCCATGCGGACCCCTTATCCCCCACACATCGTTCCGTGGGTGAATTATTGTAATGTTCTGGGGTTTTGTGTGTCGCTCTAGTTGGGTGTTGTTTCCCCCCGGGAGATATGGGAGGGCGGACCATATGTTACATTGTTGTTGTGAAGCTAGTGTAGTGTTGTGTATGAAAAGGGAAGTATCAACTTGTAAAACCCCATATTGAGCTGGAAATAAAGAACCATACAGAAAAGGAAACTCTCCTCTTTATTCCCTGCATTACTGCATGACAGATCGCTACATTATGTTGATCCACCACAATAGAACACATTAAATAGCTTACATAAGTCTAACCAGCTAGCACTAACGTTAGCTTTTTTTGTTCAGAAAAAACTCACGCCAACTTATGAGGCTGTAACTGAGTGGCGAGACTAAACAAAAAAGACTAAATCGAGACTAAACAAAGACTAAAATGCTCAGACCTGTAGTTGACTAAAACTGATAAACGAAAAATAAATGAAGGTGACTAAATATGATGAACATTTGACACTAAGACTAAAACTAAAATTTAAAATAGCTGACGAAATTAACACTGCTCAGGAACAAGATAGTCTGTCACGTATCAACCCCTCTTCACTTTCTCAATTGACCTATCGCTAACCCTGCCCTCTTTTATTGATCCTCCAATCACAACCGTTGCTTTCCTCAGACACAACAGTGTTGCAGGAGAGCAACAGTTGGGATTGGAGGATCAAGGAGAGAGGGCGGGGTCTTGAGATATAGGCCCGTTCTCCCATCTCCCCTGAAGTAAACAAACAAAGCCAAGTGGAGGGGAGAGGATTGAACCATGACGGATAGTGATCGAGGTTGACTTGCACTTTGTGAGTGAGTGAGAGACAGAGGAGAGAGAGAGAGAGAGAGAGAGAGAGAGAGAGAGGGAGAGAGAGAGAGAGAGATAGAGAGAGAGAGAGAGAGAGAGAGAGAGAGAGAGAGAGAGAAATAGAGAGAGAGAAATAGAGAGAGAGAAATAGAGAGAGAGAAATAGAGAGAGAGAAATAGAGAGAGGCTAGACAGGCAGACAGATGGTCGAGGGAAAACGACTGCAGTGATGTTGAGTGAAGCGTTAGCAGAGGCATCGACAGAGGGCAGCTGCAAGCTGCAGTGCCACTCAGCACCGGTGTTACAGGCGGAAACAAGGTGGGATCCATAACGGACAGGATAAAGACCAGCTGTAGATCGCTGGAGGTTATCTGTACCACCGACCGCTTGTTCCGTGATCAATCGGAATCACTCGCCCCCTTCTTCGATATGTTAAGTCTACTCTGTCTTTAGTTCCAGATATGTCTGAATCGACACATGCACACACACACACACACACACACACACACACACACACACGCACACTCTACCTCCACACCCCCCCCCCCCCCCCCCCCCCCCCCCCCTCTGCGCTGCGTTTTGGAAGTGACATTGCGCGATCGATCCCAACACACAGGCGCATTAGCTCAATAAGCAGTTTCTGCTTTGTCAAGCAGCAATTCAATCAATGCCTCCTGTTCCCCGCACATGGGTCGGACAATGGCTGGCAACTCGCATCACTTCTGCTTAGAGGGGCTGGGGGATGCACCAATCAACTCTGCTCCTCGAACCCTCCCTTCCCTCCAGGACGCGGGCCAGAGACATGGAGAGCACAGTGAGGTAGAGAGAGAGAGAGAGAGAGAGAGATATAGCGTGTCTGTGTGTGTATGTGTATGTGTTGTGTGTGTGTGTGTGTGTGTGTGTGTGTGTGTGTGTGTGTGTGTGTGTGTGTGTGTGTGTGTGTGCGTGTTTGCGTGCGTGCGTGCGTGTGTGTGTGTGTGTGTGTGTGTGTGTGTGTGTGTGTGTGTGTGTGTGTGTGTGTGTATGTGTATGTGCGTGTGTGTGCGGTTCTTGTTGGTGAAATATAATGTGTGCTAATCTACCCGCAGGGATGATACATACAGTCAAAGCACTTCCCTGGGTTCAGGTATATTCATAACTCAGCAGCACGCTGTTTCACTCCCAGTGTCTTTGGGTATCAATATCACGTTTCTCCCCCCCCACAACCCACAACCCCTTTGCGTTTCTCCAGCTATTGATTTGTATCCGTTTAGCCCACAGTTCCCGGGGCCGTGCGACAGTGTTTTGTAGTTGGCCCGTGCCCCTCGCTCTCCCTCCGCTATGTGTTAACACAGCACTACTAACACGTCGCCCTCTGAGCCGGATGCATACTGTATACTGTATAGAGTGGAGCCGGACTGTCACAATGCTGATGTACTGTATACTGTAAATAAG
>NW_028169738.1:175900-188135 GCF_963971535.1 Notolepis coatsorum | reverse complement strand
GTATCATAGCAGAATTATATGATGTATCATAGCAAATATCATGATGTATCATAGCAGAACATATCATGGATGTATCATAGCAGAACTATATCATGATGTATCATAGCAGAACATATCAGATGTATCATAGCAGAACATATCATGATGTATCATAGCAGAACATATCATGGATGTATCATAGCAGAACATATCATGGATGTATCATAGCAGAACATATCATGATGTATCATAGCAGAATATATCATGATGTATCATAGCAGAACATATCATGATGTATCATAGCAGAACATATCATGATGTATCATAGCAGAACATATCATGATGTATCATAGCAGAACATATCATGATGTATCATAGCAGACATATCATGATGTATCATAGCAGAACATATCATGATGTATCATAGCAGAACATATCATGATGTATCATAGCAGAATATATCATGATGTATCATAGCAGAACATATCATGATGTATTATAGCAGAACATATCATGATGTATCATAGCAGAATATATCATGGATGTATCATAGCAGAACATATCATGATGTATCATAGCAGAACATATCATGATGTATCATAGCAGAACATATCATGATGTATCATAGCAGAACATATCATGATGTATCATAGCAGAACATATCATGATGTATCATAGCAGAACATATCATGATGTATTATAGCAGAACATATCATGATGTATCATAGCAGAACATATCATGGATGTATCATAGCAGAACATATCATGATGTATTATAGCAGAACATATCATGATGTATCATAGCAGAACATATCATGATGTATCATAGCAGAACATATCATGATGTATCATAGCAGAACATATCATGGATGTATCATAGCAGAACATATCATGATGTATCATAGCAGAACATATCATGGATGTATTATAGCAGAACATATCATGATGTATCATAGCAGGACATATCATGATGTATTAAAGCAGCAACATATCATGATGTATCATAGCAGAATATATCATGATGTATCATAGCAGAACATATCATGATGTATTATAGCAGAACATATCATGATGTATCATAGCAGAACATATCATGATGTATTATAGCAGAACATATCATGATGTATCATAGCAGAGACATATCATGATGTATTATAGCAGAACATAATCAGATGTATCATAGCAGAATTATCATGATGTATCATAGCAGAACATATCATGATGTATTATAGCAGAACATATCATGATGTATCATTGCAGAACATAGAAATATCATGATGTATCATAGCAGAACATATCATGATGTATCATAGCAGAATATATCATGATGTATCATAGCAGAATATATCATGATGTATCATAGCAGAACATACATGATGTATCTAGCAGAACATATCATGATGTATCATAGCAGAATTTATCATGATGTATCATTGCAGAACATATCAGGATGATCTAGCAGATTATCAGATGTATCATAGCAGAACATATCATGATGTATCATAGCAGAACATATCATGATGTATCATAGCAGAACATATCATGATGTATCATAGCAGAATATATCATGGATGTATCATAGCAGAATATATCATGATGTATCATAGCAGAACATATCATGATGTATCATAGCAGAACATATCATGATGTATCATAGCAGAACATATCATGATGTATCATAGCAGAATATATCATGATGTATCATAGCAGAACATATCATGATGTATCATAGCAGAACATATCATGATGTATCATAGCAGAACATATCATGGATGTATCATAGCAGAACATATCATGGATGTATCATAGCAGAACATATCATGATGTATCATAGCAGAATATATCATGGATGTATCATAGCAGAACATATCATGATGTATCATAGCAGAATATATCATGATGTATCATAGCAGAACATATCATGATGTATCATAGCAGAACATATCATGATGTATCATAGCAGAACATATCATGATGTATCATAGCAGAACATATCATGATGTATCATAGCAGGACATATCATGATGTATCATAGCAGAACATATCATGATGTATTATAGCAGAACATATCATGATGTATCATAGCAGAATATATCATGGATGTATCATAGCAGAACATATCATGATGTATTATAGCAGAACATATCATGATGTATCATAGCAGAATATATCATGGATGTATTATAGCAGAATATATCATGGATGTATCATAGCAGAACATATCATGATGTATCATAGCAGAACATATCATGATGTATTATAGCAGAACATATCATGATGTATCATAGCAGAACATATCATGATGTATTATAGCAGAATATATCATGGATGTATCATAGCAGAACATATCATGATGTATTATAGCAGAACATATCATGGATGTATCATAGCAGAACATATCATGATGTATCATAGCAGAATATATCATGGATGTATCATAGCAGAACATATCATGATGTATCATAGCAGAACATATCATGATGTATTATAGCAGAACATATCATGATGTATCATAGCAGAACATATCATGATGTATTATAGCAGAATATATCATGGATGTATCATAGCAGAACATATCATGATGTATCATAGCAGAATATATCATGGATGTATCATAGCAGAACATATAATGATGTATCATAGCAGAATATATCATGGATGTATCATAGCAGAACATATCATGATGTATCATAGCAGAACATATCATGATGTATCATAGCAGAACATATCATGATGTATCATAGCAGAACATATCATGATGTATTATAGCAGAACATATCATGATGTATCATAGCAGAATATATCATGGATGTATCATAGCAGAACATATCATGATGTATTATAGCAGAACATATCATGATGTATCATAGCAGAATATATCATGGATGTATCATAGCAGAACATATCATGATGTATCATAGCAGAACATATCATGATGTATTATAGCAGAACATATCATGATGTATCATAGCAGAATATATCATGGATGTATCATAGCAGAACATATCATGATGTATCATAGCGAACATATCATGAGTATCATAGCAGAACATATCATGATGTATCATAGCAGAATATATCATGATGTATCATAGCAGAATATATCATGATGTATTATAGCAGAACATATCATGATGTATCATAGCAGAACATATCATGATGTATCATAGCAGAACATATCATGATGTATCATAGCAGAACATATCATGATGTATCATAGCAGAACATATCATGGATGTATCATAGCAGAACATATCATGATGTATTATAGCAGAACATATCATGATGTATCATAGCAGAACATATCATGATGTATCATAGCAGAACATATCATGATGTATTATAGCAGAACATATCATGGATGTATCATAGCAGAACATATCATGATGTATCATAGCAGAACATATCATGGATGTATTATAGCAGAACATATCATGATGTATCATAGCAGGACATATCATGATGTATTATAGCAGAACATATCATGATGTATCATAGCAGAATATATCATGATGTATCATAGCAGAACATATCATGATGTATTATAGCAGAACATATCATGATGTATCATAGCAGAACATATCATGATGTATTATAGCAGAACATATCATGATGTATCATAGCAGAATATATCATGATGTATCATAGCAGAACATATCATGATGTATCATAGCAGAATATATCATGATGTATCATAGCAGAACATATCATGATGTATTATAGCAGAACATATCATGATGTATCATAGCAGAACATATCATGATGTATTATAGCAGAACATATCATGATGTATCATAGCAGAACATATCATGGATGTATCATAGCAGAACATATCATGGATGTATCATAGCAGAATATATCATGATGTATCATAGCAGAATATATCATGATGTATTATAGCAGAACATATCATGATGTATTATAGCAGAACATCATGATGTATCATAGCAGAACATATCATGATGTATCATAGCAGAACATATCATGATGTATCATAGCAGAACATATCATGATGTATCATAGCAGAACATATCATGATGTATCATAGCAGAACATATCATGATGTATCATAGCAGAATATATCATGGATGTATCATAGCAGAATATATCATGATGTATCATAGCAGAATATATCATGATGTATCATAGCAGAACATATCATGATGTATCATAGCAGAATATATCATGATGTATCATAGCAGAACATATCATGATGTATCATAGCAGAACATATCATGATGTATCATAGCAGAACATATCATGGATGTATCATAGCAGAACATATAATGGATGTATCATAGCAGAACATATCATGATGTATCATAGCAGAACATATCATGATGTATCATAGCAGAACATATCATGATGTATCATAGCAGAATATATCATGGATGTATCATAGCAGAACATATCATGGATGTATCATAGCAGAACATATCATGATGTATCATAGCAGAATATATCATGATGTATCATAGCAGAACATATCATGATGTATCATAGCAGAACATATCATGATGTATCATAGCAGAACATATCATGATGTATCATAGCAGAACATATCATGATGTATCATAGCAGAACATATCATGATGTATCATAGCAGAACATATCATGATGTATTATAGCAGAACATATCATGATGTATCATAGCAGAACATATCATGGATGTATCATAGCAGAACATATCATGATGTATCATAGCAGAACATATCATGATGTATCATAGCAGGACATATCATGATGTATCATAGCAGAACATATCATGATGTATTATAGCAGAACATATCATGATGTATCATAGCAGAATATATCATGGATGTATCATAGCAGAACATATCATGATGTATTATAGCAGAACATATCATGATGTATCATAGCAGAATATATCATGGATGTATTATAGCAGAATATATCATGGATGTATCATAGCAGAACATATCATGATGTATCATAGCAGAACATATCATGATGTATTATAGCAGAACATATCATGATGTATCATAGCAGAACATATCATGATGTATTATAGCAGAATATATCATGGATGTATCATAGCAGAACATATCATGATGTATTATAGCAGAACATATCATGGATGTATCATAGCAGAACATATCATGATGTATCATAGCAGAACATATCATGATGTATCATAGCAGAATATATCATGGATGTATCATAGCAGAACATATCATGATGTATCATAGCAGAACATATCATGATGTATCATAGCAGAACATATCATGATGTATCATAGCAGAACATATCATGATGTATTATAGCAGAACATATCATGATGTATCATAGCAGAACATATCATGATGTATCATAGCAGAACATATCATGATGTATCATAGCAGAACATATCATGATGTATCATAGCAGAACATATCATGGATGTATCATAGCAGAACATATCATGATGTATTATAGCAGAACATATCATGATGTATCATAGCAGAACATATCATGATGTATCATAGCAGAATATATCATGATGTATTATAGCAGAACATATCATGATGTATCATAGCAGAACATATCATGGATGTATCATAGCAGAACATATCATGATGTATTATAGCAGAACATATCATGATGTATCATAGCAGAACATATCATGATGTATCATAGCAGAACATATCATGATGTATCATAGCAGAATATATCATGATGTATTATAGCAGAACATATCATGATGTATCATAGCAGAACATATCATGATGTATTATAGCAGAACATATCATGATGTATCATAGCAGAATATATCATGATGTATCATAGCAGAACATATCATGGATGTATCATAGCAGAATATATCATGATGTATCATAGCAGAACATATCATGATGTATTATAGCATAACATATCATGATGTATCATAGCAGAACATATCATGATGTATCATAGCAGAACATATCATGATGTATCATAGCAGAACATATCATGATGTATCATAGCAGAACATATCATGGATGTATCATAGCAGAACATATCATGATGTATCATAGCAGAACATATCATGATGTATTATAGCAGAACATATCATGGATGTATCATAGCAGGACATATCATGATGTATTATAGCAGAACATATCATGATGTATCATAGCAGAACATATCATGATGTATTATAGCAGAACATATCATGATGTATCATAGCAGAATATATCATGATGTATCATAGCAGAATATATCATGATGTATCATAGCAGGATGGATCATGATGTATCATAGCAGAACATATCATGATGTATTATAGCAGAACATATCATGATGTATCATAGCAGGATATATCATGATGTATCATAGCAGAACATATCATGATGTATCATAGCAGAACATATCATGATGTATTATAGCAGAACATATCATGATGTATCATAGTAGGATGGATCATGATGTATCATAGCAGAACATATCATGATGTATCATAGCAGAACATATCATGATGTATCATAGCAGGATGGATCATGATGTATCATAGCAGAACATATCATGATGTATCATAGCAGAACATATCATGATGTATCATAGCAGAACATATCATGATTTATCATAGCAGAACATATCATGATGTATTATAGCAGAACATATCATGATGTATTATAGCAGAACATATCATGATGTATCATAGCAGAACATATCATGATGTATCATAGCAGAACATATCATGATGTATTATAGCAGAACATATCATGATGTATTATAGCAGAACATATCATGATGTATCATAGCAGAACATATCATGATGTATCATAGCAGAACATATCATGATGTATTATAGCAGAACATATCATGATGTATTATAGCAGAACATATCATGATGTATCATAGCAGAATATATCATGATGTATCATAGCAGAATATATCATGATGTATCATAGCAGAACATATCATGATGTATTATAGCAGAATATATCATGATGTATTATAGCAGAACATATCATGATGTATTATAGCAGAACATATCATGATGTATTATAGCAGAACATATCATGATGTATCATAGCAGAACATATCATGATGTATCATAGCAGAACATATCATGGATGTATCATAGCAGAACATATCATGGATGTATCATAGCAGAATATATCATGATGTATCATAGCAGAATATATCATGATGTATTATAGCAGAACATATCATGATGTATTATAGCAGGACATCATGATGTATCATAGCAGAACATATCATGATGTATCATAGCAGAACATATCATGATGTATCATAGCAGAACATATCATGATGTATCATAGCAGAACATATCATGATGTATCATAGCAGAACATATCATGATGTATCATAGCAGAATATATCATGGATGTATCATAGCAGAATATATCATGATGTATCATAGCAGGATGGATAACCCTAAATCCTTGGTCCCATCACTGAGGGGCACATGAGCTGATCCCTGCCCTGTAGCTATGTGATATTCCCTAATCCCACGTTGAAATTAAATAAAATGGGGTCACGGTATGAAAAGGTTTGAGAACCCCTGGTGTATAGTATTCACATATTCATAGTACAGTATTGCCAGTAAGCCCCATTCAGCTATAGGGACCCACAAAGTAATCCAAAAAAGTAATCCCAAAAGTAATCTACTGGAGCTGTGCGTGACCCTGTGTGCCTCTTCAAGCCTCTTCAAGCCTCTTCAAGCCTCTTCAAGCCTCTTCAAGCCTCTTCAATCCTCTTCTTCTTCTTCTTCTTCTTCTTCTTCTTCTTCTTCTTCTTCTTCTTCTTCTTCTTCTTCTTCTTCTTCTTCTTCTTCTTCTTCTTCTTCTTCTTCTTCTTCTTCTTCTTCTTCTTCTTCTTCTTCTTCTTCTCCGCTGGAATCACATGAAAGCCTAAATGAGACACACATTTTGTAGGAGGCAACTGTAATAGTATTATTTATCTGACGCGGCTGCTCGCAGTATGTGGCACACACACACACACACACACACACACACACACGCGCGCACACGCACACGCACGCACGCACGCACACGCACACGCACAATATTATTATTATTATTATTATTATTATTATTATTATTATTATTATTATTATTATTATTATTATTATTATTATTATTATTATTATTATTATTATTATTATAACTCAAAGCGCCGCTCACTTGGTGGCACACAGAAGGCTGCCCGGCGCGTTGGTTGACATCGACCTGCATTAAACGTGACAGCATTAAACGTGACACCGATCTGCATTTGACTCTGAACACTGACTCCGTGCCAAGGGAGAGCAGGGCAGGATCAGGGTGCTATGGGTCCATGCCAAGGGAGAGCAGGGCAGGATCAGGGTGCTATGGGTAGTGACTCCGTGCCAAGGGAGAGCAGGGCAGGATCAGGGTGCTATGGGTCCATGCCAAGGGAGAGCAGGGCAGGATCAGGGTGCTATGGGTAGTGACTCCGTGCCAAGGGAGAGCAGGGCAGGATCAGGGTGCTATGGGTCCATGCCAAGGGAGAGCAGGGCAGGATCAGGGTGCTATGGGTAGTGACTCCGTGCCAAGGGAGAGCAGGGCAGGATCAGGGTGCTATGGGTCCATGCCAAGGGAGAGCAGGGCAGGATCAGGGTGCCATGGGTAGTGACTCCGTGCCAAGGGAGAGCAGGGCAGGATCAGGGTGCTATGGGTAGTGACTCCGTGCCAAGGGAGAGCAGGGCAGGATCAGGGTGCTATGGGTAGTGACTCCGTGCCAAGGGAGAGCAGGGCAGGATCAGGGTGCCATGGGTAGTGACTCCGTGCCAAGGGAGAGCAGGGCAGGATCAGGGTGCTATGGGTAGGATTGGTCCAGTAAGACTTTAGCAGGTAGATGACGCAACATTTTGTTTCACTATCGCTAATCGTCATCCGTTCCAATTCATATACATTTGGACCATGATGTATTTTTTTTCATCATCTGAAGAAACTTGAGAAGTGTGAATGGCTTTTCTAAATGAAGTGTGTAAAACGGCCAGTTTTATTTAAAAATCTTGGAAACGGAAATAAACTAGACCATAGGTGTTTTTTTTTTTTTTTTTTTTACATTAATCTTGGGTTAAAAAATAGCGGCGATAAAATAATTGGGGGTTAATGCGTTAATAAAGCTTTGACAGCCTTAGTTATTACACATTCTTACACATACATGTGTGTTGAACATCTGAGGTATTGATGAAGTAACAAAGGAAAAAAGCCAAAAGCACATTTCTCAGACATTCTTTGACAATTTTACAGCCCAAAATACAAAAAATATCCAGGCGGAATAGGTAACAAAGGGTTGAAGAAATATTGTCTGAACTGTCAGATGCAAGCTGGCTGTGTGACATAACCGAGCATCTCGCTCAATTGAATAAGAAGCTGTAGGGACGCAAACAAGTCCCACCCAAAACGTTACCAATATAGTTGTGAACTGAGACAACCCTTATTTTGTTATTTTTGACTACAGTTACAGTTGTGTGTTCATGCAGACACATAATAGCAATTTCATTATGAATTGAAAATGGGGGACCCTGATGTAAACAAGTCGAAAGTCTTTCTCTGGTCTGCATCCCCTTAACAATTGTGTGTATTGAGCTGTACCCATTCTGCAATCTGTTAATTAAAGTTAATTAAACT
Organism: Notolepis coatsorum; assembly: GCF_963971535.1. NCBI lineage: Eukaryota > Metazoa > Chordata > Actinopteri > Aulopiformes > Paralepididae > Notolepis > Notolepis coatsorum. Next base: position 178,554 of record NW_028169738.1, on the reverse strand, counting down.
ATCTTCCATTAGTTGGATGTATGGCCTCTGCAAGGTTGTGTGCAGCCATTTGTTTTTGTAACATCTGCTACATCTGTCCCACGTGTTCTTTGCAGCTCACAGTTGTTAGTTCTGCCCCTCTTGACTTTGACAAAAAGGTTTTGAACAAACTTAATGTCATAGCTTGTATTTGATGATCTTCTTCTTTGTTATTTACTTGAATGGTTTGATCATTGATTGATGGAGTAATATGGGGTTCTGATAAACTAAAATTATTTGTTAAAATAACATAAGCTAACATATATTTTTACATCTATGCAAATGCATATGCAATATGTATAACTTGAATAAGTAATAAATACAGAAACAACATGTTTAACAATATGTAAATGAGTAGCTACATTTATTTTACATTACATTAACATTTATACGGTATTTGGCCCTTTGAGGGCAACCATAATGCTGATGTGGCCCTCTGTGAAAATGAGTTTGACACCCCTGAAATAGACTCGTTATTACTCTTTATCGGTGGACGACGCCGTGACAGAGAGTGTAAATAGCACGCAAGGATTGTGGGAAATGTAGTAAACTGGCACAAGAAATGTAGTAAACTGGTACACGGTGGTACAGTACGCTCGACTATGAAACCTCAAACGACTGCGGACATGCCGCTTGGAGTCCGGTCCGCGTACAGTACAGTACAGTACAGTATAGTACAGTACAGTATAGTACAGTATAGTACAGTACAGTACTATCTACGCTCGGTTTGGTGTAGACAGTGGCGCTGCTGGCTCTCCGGCTAGTGACGTCACTGGCGCGCCGGCTGTTGTGGAGGGGGGGTGGGCAACCGCGGGGGGGCGGGGACGCTCTCTCGTTGTCGGAACACAGTGTGAGAAGAGCATTTATGCAGGTGAACACCAGGAAGGCTGCTGGCCCAGATGGCATAACAGGACGCATACTCAAGACCTGTGCCAACCAGCTGGCCCCTGTGTTCACCGCCATATTTAATCAATCACTGGCGGAGTCAGTGGTCCCTGCCTGCTTCAAGATGTCTACCATCATCCCTGTGCCGAAGAAACCCTCCCCAACATGCCCAAATGACTACAGACCGGTGGCACTCACCTCTGTGGTCATGAAATGTTTCGAGAGGCTGGTCAAGGACCACATTTGTGCCTCCCTCCCCAGTGATATGGACCCTATGCAATTTGCATACAGGACAAACAGGTCCACCGACGACGCGGTCTCCCAGGTACTGCACAGCACCCTCTCGCACCTTGACCGTCAGAAGGGGGGCTATGTGAGACTGTTGTTCATTGACTGTAGCTCAGCGTTCAACACCATAGTCCCCACCAGACTGGTGGACAAGCTGATCGAGCTAGGTCTGAGCTCCGCCCTGAGCGCCTGGGTACTGGACTTTCTGAGCGAAAGACCCCAGGCGGTCAGGGTGGGGGGTCAGACCTCCAACACCATCACCCTGAGCATCGGGTCCCCCCAGGGCTGTGTTCTGAGCCCCCTGCTGTACTCACTCTACACACACGACTGTGTGGCCAAGTTCAGCTCCAACTCCATAGTGAAGTTCGCAGACGACACAGTGGTGGTGGGGCTGATCTCGGACAACGACGAGAAGGCCTACCGGGAGGAGGTTGAGGTACTGGAACGCTGGTGCCAGGACAACAGCCTGCTCCTGAACATTGGAAAAACCAAGGAGCTGATCGTGGATTATAGGAGAGGACAGCAGGAGACGCACACACCACTGATGATTAACGGGGCTACCGTGGACAGGGTGAGCAGCTTCAAGTACCTGGGGGTCCACATCTCAGAGGACCTGACATGGTCAACACACATAGACACAGTAGTAAAGAAGGCGAAACAGCGTCTCTACCACCTGCGACAGTTAAGGAAGTTCAGAGTATCGGGGAAGATACTCCAGTCCTTCTACTCAGGAGCTGTAGAGAGCATCCTGACCGGAAACATCACTGCCTGGTATGGAAACAGCACGGCACAGGACAAGAAGGCCCTACAGAGAGTGGTGCGCTCCGCCGAGCGTACCACGGGTATTGCACTACCCCCCCTGCAGGTTCTATACAACAAGAGGTGCAAATCCAGAGCCTGCAGGATAATGAAAGACCCTCACCACCCCAATAACAGCCTGTTTCAGCTGCTGAGGTCAGGCAGACGCCTGCGAACCCCAGCTACTAGGACAGAGCGGCTTAGGCTCAGCTTCTTCCCCCAGGCCATCAGAGCCTTGAACAATGAACACTGAGTGCTCAGAACATTGAACTGTCCACACACAAGCACATATGAACACACACACGACACGCACGCTGTGCACGCTCACACACGAGCAGCCACTTAACACTTTAACATGAGCGGGCACACACTCATGTCGCACACACGCACACTTATGGCCAAAGGAAAGGTCACTTTAAATTAGAATAACAGGAACAGTGTATTGCACTACCAAAGCTAACTAGCATGTCCCATATGCTCTGTAAATAACTATGTACAGATACCGAGATGTCACTCCATGTTACCTGCTACCTGTTACTGCACAATGTTGTTTTCTTCTTTGATTCTATTATATGTTGTACCACTGTATTGCACATCATTGCGGGCAAGACCACCCGCATTTCATTGTATACCTGTATGCCGTGACAAATAAAACTCTTGACTTG
>NW_028169738.1:168400-170900 GCF_963971535.1 Notolepis coatsorum | reverse complement strand
AATAAACAGTGCACATCTCACACATGAGTAATTATCAAAAGACGTTTAGTATTCCATTGGTGGGGCCAAACCTAAGAAAGTTGAAAGTTGAAAGTTCTTAGGCAGGGGTCCAAGTCAACAGAGAAGTGGACTCAAGACCAAGACCAGACTCTAGTACGGCACTCAGGACTGGACCACCTAGCGTTTAGAAATAACCTTTAGAGGTCAATGCATCAAGGACTCCATGCGACCAAGCGTTGAATTAGCACGGTGACATAATACAGAACGTGTACTTTCAGTTTTTGACACTTAAAGTTGCAATAATCCTTTTTCTGACAGCATTTTTCAAATTGTTTAACTTCCTGTGACCACATGCTATCAGAAGGTCTCGTTACATTTACATTTAGTCATTTAGCTGAAACGCTTTTATCCAAAGCGACTTGCAAGTTCTGTACAACAAGTCAGCAGGAAGGGCACAACTCTATCAGCTGAGTAACAATGTTCATCAAACAGTGTTGAGACTTAGTAATATAGGCATGGATGATTATTTAGTGGCAATGTGCATGATAGTAAAAGACAGTACAACAATTTTATTTCAGCGAATCTCTTGATTGCACAAATAGAACCAGGAAATCGAATAATTCATGCACAAAAACAAATCTCTAAGAGCTCATCTCTTAGCAAGGCAATGGTATGCTTATTCATGCTTTAAGTATGTTCAACATCAAATACTTTTATAGTTTGACCTAAGTGTTATTCACTTTTACCAGCATACCCTACCCTTATTTCACTTTATACTTGTACTATAAAACATATATACGTATAAAACTAAATATGCATACAAGGCTGAAAACTGCACATTCAGGCCAATTATCTTATATATATAAATAAAAAGAATAAACCGAAATCTCTCTGGACTAAAGATAGGGGAAACCCCCCACGCACGGTAAGTCAAACCTCCATATCAATCAGCCTGGCCTTTAAAGTAATGTAAGAACTAATCCCTCGTTTTTCTCTCTCCCGCTCGCTCCCTTTTCTTCTTCTGCTGTTGATTGTCATATCCGAGGCGATCAATAGTTTAAGGAATCATTCAGGGCCATTGCTTTTCAAAGCGCCGTGCTCTGGAGGGCTGGCTTGGTCCTCCCTCCCCTCCGTCCCGCGGTTAAGATTAGACCTGTCTGCTCGGGGCGGGCCGGTCCTGTGCATCAAAGGGCAGCGTTTCAAAGTGGATCTTGAAGAACCGAGATAAGAAATGGTGGGAATTAAAATGCTGACGTGGGGTTTGAATGAGTAGGGCATCCTATACATCTATCCCATTATTATACTATACGTCATTTTCTATGTAGAAATTCTAGCTTTTCTTATTCGTGGGCTACAGCTAAGGGACACCTGTTCGTAGGTGTATTTCGCATATTAATGTGACATATTAATACATGGTAAATGGTGCATTTATTTAGCAGCTTTTATCCAAGGCGCTTTACAATCTGTTCCTCACAACCTGCTCATCGGGAGCGGTTAGGGGTTAAGTGTCTTGCTCAAGGACACTTCGACACGATGCCCGGGAGGAGCGGGAATCGAACCGGAAACCTCTGGATTACCAGACGACTGCTCTAGTCCTGAGCCACTGTCGCCCCATGGTCATAATGGACAATTATACTGCATTGTTTCAGTATAATTCATATATAATTAAAATTATTAGCATTTTTACCCCTTTGCAAAAAATTATATGACAATGGCGTGTTTATTGTCTGTTTCTCAATGGAATGGAATGGATATTATATATTATGATGCTATTATGACGGTCTCTGCAACTTACAGTAGGTCTCCGTCACTTCGCAACAAAGCAACATGAATATTCAGACACAAGAGTGAATTTAAAGTTTTACTTTCGAAAGAAGCGCTAAGACTGAGAAGGAGAAATCGATTGGTTATACCCCTCATCCTTTAATCCGCGTCTTAGTCTGAGGATCTACCAGCGCAGCGTCTGCAGCACGTCCACAACACACGGGCTGCTCGCTGTTAGTGACGGGCACAATTAAGCTCTCTAGTTGTCAAAGTTAATGAAATAAGGAGACGGGCTACAGTCGGTGTTTTGTGTGTGTGTGCTTTTATCTATGGTTGTGTGACTTTGCAAATACTGTGTGTGTGTGTGTGTGTGTTTATACGTGCCCTTGTGCATGTGTGCGTGTGCGTGTGTGCGTGTGTGTCCTTGTGTGTGTGTGTGTCCTTGTGCATGTGTGCGTGTGTGCGTGTGTGTGTGTCCTTGTGCGTGTGTGTGCGTGCCCATGGGCATGTGTGTGCCCATGTGTGTGTGTGTGCGTGCCCATGTGCATGTGTGCGTGTGCCAGGGGCGGAGCTAGGGGGTGGCTACCTGGGCTCAAGCCCCGGATGTATTCTGAAAAGCCCCGAATCTATTTAAATTTTTTTTTTTTTTTTTTTTTTTTTTACAATTCATCATTGTTACATGAAAATATGTTTGCACCAGATTTAGCAGAAGCTAATTTCCATCTGTGGTCTATCC
>NW_028169738.1:158400-163400 GCF_963971535.1 Notolepis coatsorum | reverse complement strand
TTCCAGTACATTTTCCCAGTTTTTCCTTTTAAAAGTCTCATCCCCTAAAAACACTCCCAGATATTTGAAACCTCCCTTTTTCCAATGCAGGCCCCCTGGTAAAGTGAGTCTGTTGCACAACGTACCCACCATGATTGCTTCGCTCTTCCCCACAGTAGTAAAGAAAGCGAAGCAGCGCCTCTACCACCTGAGACAGTTAAGGAAGTTCAGAGTATCGGGGAAGATACTCCAGTCCTTCTACTCAGGAGCTGTAGAGAGCATCCTGACAGGAAACATCACTGCCTGGTATGGGAACAGCACGGCACAGGACAAGAAGGCCCTACAGAGAGTGGTGCGCTCAGCCGAGCGTACCACGGGTATTGCGCTACCTCCCCTGCAGGCTCTATACAACAAGAGGTGCAAATCCAGAGCCTGCAGGATAATGAAAGACCCCCACCACCCCAATAACAGCCTGTTCCAGCTGCTGAGGTCAGGCAGACGCCTGCGAACCCCAGCTACTAGGACGGAGAGGCTTAGGCTAAGCTTCTTCCCCCAGGCCATCAGAGCCTTGAACAATGAACATTGAGAGACACAGCAACTGAACTATCCACACACAAGCACACACAAGCACATACACGACACGCACGCTGAGCACGCTCACACACTAGCAGCCACTTTAACACTCATGCCGCACATACGCACACTTATGGCCAGAGGAAAGGCCACTTTAAATTAGTATAACATCAGGAACAGTGTATTGCACTACTAAAGCTACCTAGCATGTCCTATATGCTCTGTAAATACTATGTACAGATACCGAGATGGCACACCATGTACCTGTTTATTGCACTGTTGTTTTTTACTGGATTCTATTAATATGTTGTACCACTGTATTTTTATTGGATTCTAGTTGTACCACTGTATTGCACATCGTCGCGGGCAAGACCAGCCGCATTTCATTGTATACCTGTATGCCGTGACAATTAAAACTCTTGACTTGACTTGACTTGAATTGACCTTAGCCGAGGAAATCAAAGCAAAACGTCCCACATTTTCAACTAACACATTGATGTCCTCTTGTTTATTTATAAAAATAACCAAATCATCTGCATATGCTGAAAGTTTAAAAGGTGCAATACAACCAGGGACACTTACCCCCGAGATGCCTGCCCTGAGCCTGTGTAGCAGGGGTTCAAATGCCAGGGAATACAGCATTCCCGACAATGAACACCCCTGCCTAATACCCCTCTGGATTTTAAAAGGAGCACTCAAACCACCATTAATCTTAAGCACACTCTCAATGTTACTGTACAAGGCCTTGATCTTGGCTATGAGACCTGGGCTGAAACTAGGGATGTCCGATATTATCGGCCGACCGATATTATCGGCCGATATCGGCAGTAAAATGTGATATCGGAAAATATCGGTATCGGTTTAAAAACAAAAAAAAACAATAACAATATTTGTTATATATATATCCAGTGAAATTATTAGTTACCTGAAATTATTCCGTTTTTTGGACGGGGAAACCCTGCATATATCGGTATCGGTTGATATCGGTTGATATCGGTATCGGAAATTAAGAGTTGGACAATATCGGAATATCGGTATCGGTAAAAAAGCCAATATCGAGCATCCCTAGCTGAAACCAAAGGCCTCTAGAGTTTTCCACAAGTACTGGTGTTCAACCCTGTCAAAAGCCTTTTCCTGATCTATGGAAATAAGACCAGTTTCCAAACCCAATGCACTAGAGATGTCCAAAAAATCCCGAATCAGAAACACATTGTCACTGACCAACCTGTCAGGCACACAATAGGTCTGGTCACGATGGATCACCTGCCCCATTACCTCTCTCAGCCTGGTAGCTAGCACCTTGGAGAGGAGCTTGTATTCTGTACACAAAAGTGAGACAGGTCTCCAGTTCCTGATCTCCATTAAGTCTCCCTTCTTTGGCAACAGTGTGAGTACTGCCCTCCTGCAGCTCAGCGGCAGCTGCCCTCCAATAAGACTGTCTCCGAGCACCATCAGGAGATCTTCTCCCAACACTGCCCACATGGTCTTATAAAACTCAACAGGTAATCCGTCTATACCCGGAGCTTTCCCATTTTCCATGCTCTGCAGGGCAGTATGGAGCTCATCAAGAGACACATCCGCCTCCAACTCTGCACTGGACTCTTTCTCTACCTTTGGTAGGCCTTCATAGAAACCATGAGATTCCTCCTGCTCCTCTCCAAGTTCAGACTGGAAAAGGCTACTATAAAAACCCACAGCATGCCTCCTGATGTCAGTGGACTCAGACAGTATCTGACCTGTGTCTGAGCCCATGCTGTGGATGAGCCTCTTCTGCCCATTCTTGCGCTCCAGACCGAAAAAAAAAACGGGAAGATGCATCCATCTCTGAGATGTTTCTGAAACGTGACCTCACCAGAGCACCCTGTGCTGAAATACCTAACAGGTCAGCCAGAGCAGACTTTTTAACTTTTAGAGCTCAATATGGCCTCGATCTCCTGTGGATTCTGCTAGCTCTTGAAGCTCCTCCACATCAATCTCCAGAGCCTTCATAGACCTGGCGATATCCCTAGTAACATTTAGAGTGTACTGTTGGCAGAACTGCTTAATTTTGCACTTCCCCACATCCCACCACTGCTGTAGTGAGATAAAACTGGCCTTTGTCTGCTTATGAACCTTCCATAAGAAGGTAAAAGCGTCCACAAAATTTTTATCAGTTAAAAGAGACGTATTAAAATGCCAGTAAGCACTTTGTGGCTTTACACACTTGATAAAAACAGAACAGTAAACAAGAGAATGGTCAGTAAAACCAACAGGGGTTATATAACAATTGTTAAAAACACTAAAATGGTGTTTAAAACAAAACCGATCAAGTCTGGCCAATGATAATAAATTATCTCTAGTGTGAACCCATGTGTATTGCCTCTGCTTTTGCTGCATTCGTCTCCACACATCACTCAGCTCATACGTCTCAATCACCCTAGAGAGACGACTACGAGATGCAGAGTGAGGCTCTTGATGGTTCCTATCTAAAACGGGGTTAACAGTACAGTTAAAATCCCCTCCCAGAAATAAAAACTCTTCATTATCACAACCCTTAATAACATCAGCCAAAGAATCTAAAAAACACATTCTTTCCAAACCAATATTTGGGGCATAAACAACAATAAATACCATTTTCACCTTCTCATATAACACTCTTACTTTTAAAAGACGTCCCTTTACAACCTCCTCAATCTCACATGACTGCGGCAAAAATTGTCTGGAAAATAAAATCCCCACTCCACCACTAGTACTGGTGTTATGGCTTAAAACTATTTCCCCATTCCATTCCCTTTTCCAAGCCACTGTATTATCCTCAGTACTGTGTGTCTCTTGGACAAGCATCACATCAATATTTTGTAAATCCATTAGTTGATAAAGAGATGCCCTCTTTGCATCATCTCTTGCACCATTTAAATTTAGGGTACCTACTTTAAATTCTGCCATGAGAAAATATCCAAATTGCAGGACATAAAATAATAAAAGGAGACCAGATAACTTAACCATCATTGGAGATTTTTGATCTTGACTTTTGCACATGTTTCCTTAAACGATAAATCTCCTGATCAGAGAAACCTTCGTCACTCCTGTCACTGCGTTTCATTAGCCACTTAGCGGACTCAACAAACAGCTTTACGTCAGGAAAAAAACTTTCCACCTTAACTGCCCTTGAGCCTTTAGTATCCTGTAGATTTTTTTTTATTCTAGTTAAAGAATACCCATCCCTCCTGCTGTCAGCCTGAGACTGAGTGGGAGGCAGAGACTCCGCCTCATCACTGAAGTCAGAGTCTCCACTGTCACTGTCTACCTGCTGCTCAGGTTGACACTCTTTTTTAGCTTTAGAGTCAGATTGACTGACCTCAGTTTTCCTTTTTTGGGAAATTTTGGTAATATCAGCATCAAATTCCATTTCCTCCTCATTTATGCTACACTCTACTTCTCCAGCAGCTGATCCAGTGCATTTGCCCAAACTGATTCTTTCTTCACCTCCGACCCCTGTCTTCTGACTTCCCACTTCTTCACCCTCCTCGACCACTGTGATCTCCTCAACAGCCTTCGCTCTTCCCCTTTTCTCCACTTTTTTCCAATTAGAATTCACATTTAATCCTGCCTCCGCTACCAAACCTCTTTCTTCCTGCACCTGCTCACCCTGTTCTGCCCCCTCTACCAGGTCTACCCCCTCCTCCTGTTCACCCTGTTCTGCCTCCTCTACCAGGTCCACCCCCCCCCCTGCACCGTCTCACCTTGTCCTGTCTTCTCCACCAGGCCTCTCCTCTCCTGCACCTGCTCACCCTGTCCTGTCTTCTCCACCAGGCCCCCCCCCCTCCCCCTTCTCACCTTGTCCTGTCTTCTCCACCAGGCCTCTCCTCTCCTCCTGCACCTGCTTACCTGTTCTACTCCCTCCACCAGGCCTCTCCCCCCCCCCCTGCACCTTCTCACCTTGTCCTGTCTTCTCCACCAGACCTTCTCCTGTTCCTTTCCTCCCAGAGGTTCTCTCTCGACCCTTGTTGGTGCTCGAGCCACTTGGACCTGCCCTGGGTGATGGCGGTGTTTGATCTGAAGTTATATAAATAGTGTAATCAAAGTCATCCACTCTAAAATTCATGGATAAATTCAGATCACTTTTTTCATTTTTTAAAATCATGAAAACCTGTCTTCTGAAAGATAACACATGCTTTAACAGAGGGGATCTACAACCCAGAGAAATCATCTTCACTGGGAAACTATCTGCCCGTGTCTAGCCAGTTCCCTTTCCAGGACCTCATTTCTGATGAAAGGAGGAACATTGGAAATGATTATTCTTTGTGCAGGACTTACTAGTGGAAACACAGGGGTAAAAGTGTCTTGGATTACCACTCCCTGCTCCACCACCAAATTCACTTTATCTACACAATCCAAAAAAATTACAACTGCATTATTCATCCGCGATGCAGATTTCACGCTATCATGACCCACAATAGCCCCGACCG
>NW_028169738.1:98200-158200 GCF_963971535.1 Notolepis coatsorum | reverse complement strand
ACAACAGAACAAGTACACATTGTAAGAGGATATGTCTCATTATAAGAGGATAAGAGGATATGTCTCAATCTCCATCATAAGAGGCCCACTCCCCGGCAGTCACATGACGCTGCCACCGCAGGGCAAACAAATATGCTTACCCTGCGATGACACCGCCAGGCAGCCGCCGCGAGAAAGGCCAACAAAACATTCAAAGAGTGAGTAGAATACAGGATGTAATAGAAATTGAGCTCCAGGCCCTCATGCATCAACGTGTTCTACGCACAGATCTGTGCGTAACCCGTGCGTACGATCATTTCTAAGCAAAGAGTGGGATTCATCAATTTCGATTTGAACTTGACTTCGTGCGTACATCTACGCACATTTCAGACCTGGCGTACCTAGCTCCAGTGGTAGAATATATTATTACAACAAGGAAATGAGCTTCTGTGCATAATAACACTGGATGTTCTGTATGAACCGTAGTTCATTATAGTTCATTGTAAGATAGCAACAGTAGTGTAATTATGGTCAAAACCCTATAAATAGCATTTGGAATAATAGATCTTTCTCTCAGAATGAATGCAGCATGTCATATATGTTACGATGAATTGAAAATGGGGGACCCTGATGTAAACAAGACGAAAGTCTTTCTCTGGTCTGCATCCCCTTAACAATTGTATGTATTGAGCTGTACTGTACTGTACCCATTCTGCAATCTGTTAATAAAGTTTTCATTCATTCATTCATTCATGGTTTATATAGCGTTATCGGAATATACGGGGTGTAGGCTACTGACTGACTGCGCTCCGCGTAGCTTGATTGATTGATTGATTGAAAAGTTTATTAACAGATTGCAGAATGGGTACAGTACAGTACAGCTCAGTACATACAATTGTTAATTGGGGATGCAGACCAACTTTCGGCTTGTTTACATCAGGGTCCCCCATTTTCAATTCATCATAAATCATAAAGCTCAACTCGTTATTATTTTGCGCAGACCGCCGAAACACGGGAACGTTTTGATTATATTTAAAAGGCTTTACGTTAAACGAAACAAGTGGAATTTCGAAGCTGTAAGCAGAATAAGTCATATGAATATAGTGTTCTTCCCCCTTTTTACTGTACAAGAAAGAATAGAAAACGCATTGCAATGACACCATGCAGATAGTGGACAGACTATATGATGGGATTCAAGTTCATGTATTGAAAGGCAGGATACATCATACATGCAGTGAGATTCATTGTTCTATGCTCTCGTATTATATTGTTTATATAGGCTACCCAATACTGACATCAAAATAGATTGTAGTATGCCTCTAGAAATCATATGCAGCAGGTAGAAAATTGACGGGAGATCCATCGCGATTTGGAATAGAATTGAGGAGAACTTTAATCCGTGGGTATTAATCAAACAACACGGGAAAAGGCAGTCATATTCCAGCGCGGTCTTTATTAGCCGACAACAAAATAGATGCCTCTAAAAATCATATAGCCAATCGAACACCGTGGAGTTTCTCGGAGTCCCGCTCGGGTCGGTCCATTATTTCACATCCCATGGGGGGTGTTTCCTCATTTTCATGACCATATATGGATAATCATGCACGAGCATTGACGGTAGAACAAAGTGGTATTCATCAACACGGAGGACCATAGAGCCTGCGTACGCACATGTGATGAATGCCGACTTCCCTGTGCGTACGCTAGTTCTACATTCCGTGCTTACGTGTGGAAGTAGGTCAAGTTCAAAGTCCACGTTGATGCATGAGGGCCCAGGACTGGCAGGAGAAGCGGAGCAATCAACCTGCCCAACAAGTGCCCCAAATCAACCAATCGGCCCCCCCTGCCTAAAAATAGGAGTAGAGCCAACTAGCTAACCCTTAACACCCGCATAAAGGACGGCTGTGCCCCACGTCCCCTCACCAGCGCAGGAGCCCCACCAAGGAAGCATGTACACTTGCCAATAAAATTAGAACAAAGAGCATTTTTAAAGAGGTAAAATGAAGATATGGACCGAATGGACACCGGAAGATTGTTCCAGTCCGAAGGGGCTTTGAACATGAAAGATTTTTTGGCCATTGCTTTTGAAAATGGAGAAACTGTGAAAAAATACTGTACAGAGTGTCTTAGACGATAAGTGCAAGAGAAAGGGACCATCAACTGTTTCAGGTAAGCAGGATAGTCAGAATGGATACATTTGAAAATCAATTGCAGCCAATGTCTCTGTCTTCTTAAAGTAGGAGAAGGCCAGTCTAAGGTTTGATACATAGTACAATGGTGGGTTGTGAACGGACAGTCTGGAACAAATCTGCATAGTCTATTGTAAGCCACATTTAGAGGTGATAAATGGGTTTTGGAAGCAGCTTGATAGACAACATCTGCATAGTCCATTAATGGCAAAATAAGTTGTTGTGCAAGTCTCTTTCTAACAGTGAAGCAAAAACAATGTCTAGCTCTATAAAGGGCTCCAATGCTGCGATTCATTTTAATAACAGTAGAGGTAATATGGAAATTGAATGAGAGTTCGGGGTCAAGCCATACTCCCAAATACTTGATGCGTTCAGCTTTATGCAGAGGTGTATTATCGGCACATAAGATAACGCATGCCTTAGATTCGGTTGCCTTCAGTCTTTTCCGAGTACCAAAAATCATAAAGTGCGATTTGGTTTTGTTTAGTATTAGTTTATTTTCAGCAAGCCATTTCTGTAGTGTCTTAAAGTCATATTGTAAGGCTGATTGAATCTGTGCTACATTATTTTTGGATGTATACAACACTGTATAATCTGCATAAAGATGAACGCTGCAATCAGAACAGACAGAAGGTATATTATTTATAAATATTGAAAAAAGAAGTGGACCAAGGGTTGAACCTTGCGGCACACCACGTTCTTGGACCATTGTATCCGATTTGAACCCTTGGATGACAACACATTGTTTTCTATTATGAAGGTATGTATTGAACCAGAGTAATGCATTGCGTGATAGGCCAACAGAGTGAAGTTTATCTAGAAGTAGGTGGTGGTCAACTAAGTCGAAGGCTTTGCTCAGATCGATAAAAATTCCACCAGTTAATTTACCATCGTTAGTTGCAGAAAATATGTCGTTTGTAAGCTTTAATAGAGCTGTTGATGTTGAGAATTTTGACCTAAAACCAGATTGATGAGGTGATAAAATATTGTACTTGTCAAGAAATTTAGAGAGCTGATTATATATCAATTTCTCAAACACTTTGGCAATAGAACAAATAATTGCGATTGGTCTATAATTATTAATTTCAAGTGCATCTCCACCTTTATGCAACGGGGTAATACGAGAGCACTTCCATATGTCAGGCATTTCGAATGTGGACAGTGACATATTAAACAGATCACATAATGGGTACATTAGAATATGGGATGCAAGTTTGAGGAACTTAGGTTCTAAACCATCTAATCCAGGACCACCACTTACTTTTAGGCTAAGACTTCCAAAGGTAAAATGTTCATAAAAGAGAAGCTATGATCAGGAGGCCTATTACTGAAGAGATCAGACACGGGATCGAGTGATGATGCAGCAGTGACAGATGAAAAATGCTGGATGAATGACTGTGCAATCAGCTGTGGATCTCGTATAATAGTGTTCACTTTTATCTGGTCAATAATATTATTTTTGGATATACCAGTTAAAGTTTGAATCTTAATCCAGAATTGTTTGGGATTTTTGAAATCACGAGCTAAGGAGTCCTTAAAATAATTGGATTTGGCATTTCTGACCATAGTCTTGCTAACATTTCTCAGCCGTTTATACTCCTCCCAGACAACTGGGTCCTTGTCTTTTCGGAATCTGGCCCAGACTCGATCCCTATGCCTGAAGCTGCTTATAAGATCTGGTGTTATCCATGGAAGATGACTTCCCAAAACTTTAACAGATTTTAGTGGAGCATGCCTATCCAACACTTCAGAAAATTCGGAGTAAAAGAAATCCCAAGAGTCTTGAACATTTGGTATTAATTGATACCTATCCCAGTTGATTGAGATTAGGTCATTGATAAATTGATCCACATTCATTTTCTTATGTTGCCTGATTTGAATCACTTTGGGTGGTGCTTTAGGTAGTCTAATTTTCCAAATACAGTACACAATAGAATGATCACTAAGGCAATCTGACAAAACCCCTGCTTTTAAAAATCTGTTGGGTTGAGAGACTAGGATCCAGTCAAGCAAAGATTCACTGGTAGCTGTGACTCAGGTAGGCATATCAATTAACTGGGTTAGGTTTAAATTAAGAAATATATTTTTAACTTTGGTTAGTGATGTAGCTAGCCAGTTCTTATCTCTCTCTCTCTCTCTCTCTCTCTCTCTCTCTCTCTCTCTCTCTCTCTCTCTCTCTCTCTCTCTCTCTCTCTCTCTCTCTCTCTCTCTCTCTCTCTCTCTCTCTCTCTCTCTCTCTCTCTCTCTCTCTGTATCTCTCTCTCTCTCTCTTGCTCTCCCTCTCTCTCTCTGCGGTGTTGGAGGAGGGGGATTTGTCTGCAGAGTCTGCAAAAGACATTTACTATAATTAGAGTTAATCTTTTATTTTTTTTTACCAAATATTTTATATTTTTCCATTTTAAACATAAAACAAGGCAACACAATACAGTAAGAATAATAATAACAAGACCACACAGTACCACAACAATAATAATAGCAACAATAATGACATTAGCAATATTAAAAATAATAAATACAGAACATAAAAACCAACTTGTACTATTACAGACACCACAAAAGACGACCAACACCCCAACCCCGCTCCGCTGCTAGATAGTGGCCTTTACTTTATCGGCACAGCGCTCTCTCATTGGCTGGGAACCAGTGAACTCAATAATCATCACCGCCCAATGTGCCAACCAGCACCCATCAAGCTGAATATCATTCAGGGCTACGCTCCGACCAATGATGCCATAGAGGACAAGAAAGACCACTTCTGTGACCAGCTGCACAGGTCTAACCCTAACCCTAACCCGCTGGACACACGGAGAGCAAGACCAGCTGCAGGGAGCGCTGGACAGACGGAGAGCAAAAGATGTCACTATTATCATGGGTGCCTTCAATGCCAAAACCGGAGCTGACAACACTGGCTATGAAGACATCATGGGAACACACGGACTGGGCCAAATTAATGAAAATGGAGAAAGGTTTTCAGACCTGTGTTCCCTTAACCAGCTGGTCGTAGGAGGCAGCATCGTCCCCCCAATAAGAAAGTCCACAAGGCCACGTGGAGATCTCCAGATCATGTTACAGAGAACCAAATAGACCCCATGTGCATCAGCCGAAAGTTCAAGCAGGTCATGTCAAGATGTGCGAGTGAAGAGAGGAGCATATGCAGCATCAGACCACCACCTGCTTCTGATGACAGCAAAGCTATAGGTCTTAAAAGGGCTCACCACTAGCAGCACAACAACAAGATACAACCTTGGACTTCTCAGGAACCAAGAAGTAGAGAAGAGATTCCAGATCAGCCTCAAGAACAGATACCAGATACTGCAGTCTGAAGGAGTGATGTAGATGTAGATGTAGAGACCCAGTGGCAACAGTCAAAAAAGATCTGGCTGCAGCACAGGGAAATATGAAGGACCTCTACATGATCACCAGGAAGCTAGCAGGCAAGTTCCATCAGACAGACAAGTCAGTGAAGGATAAACAGGGAAACCCAATTGCTACCATTCAGGACCAGCGGAGAAGATGGGCCGAACACTTCAAAGAAGTCCTGAATCAACCTGAGCCAGTAGAATGACCAGACATACCACCAGCAGACACAGTTCTGCCAATAAACTGAGAAACCCAGCAAGGCAGAGATCAGAAAGGCTATCAAGGCAGTGAAAACAGGAAAAGCTGCAGGGCCGGGTGGAATACTAGCAGGGGCAATCAAGGCTGACCTAACAACCACCACGGACATGCTCCACAGCCTCTTCACCAAAGTATGGGAGGAAGAGTAAGTACTGGATAAATGGTGGGAGGGAACGATCATCATCATCATCATCATCATCATCATCATCATCATCATCATCATCATCATCAAAAAAAAAAAAAAGGAGATCTCACCAGCTGTAACAACTACAGGGGAATCATGCTCCTCTCTGTACCAGGCAAAGTCCTGAACAGAATTCTACTGGAGAGAATGAAACAGCAGTTTATCCCCTGCTTCGAGACCAGCAGGCAGGCTTCCGGAGTAATAGATCCTTATGAGGTACTGTCCCTGAAAAGATCATCTCCCTGGTCCAGAACACCTACCAGGGAATGTCCTGCAGGGTCTTACATGCAGGCCAGATGTCCGACTGCTTTGAGGTCAAGACTGGAGTTTGGCAGGGATGTCTACTGTCGCCCTTCCTGTTTCTCCTTGTTATCGACTGGATAATGAAGACCACCACAACAGGAAGGAAAAACGGCATACAGTAAACCCTCTGGGCACAACTCCATGACCTGGATTTTGCTGACGATCTGGCCCTCCTGTCACACAACCATAAGCACATGCAGGACAAGACCACCCAGCTATCAACAACATCCCTTGGAACAGGCCTCAGGATAAACCAGGAGAAGACTAAACTGATGAGGATTAACCCCCCGACCACCATACCTGTCACCATAGATGACAGACCCATCAAAGAAGTCGACTCCTTCACCTACCTTGGCAGCATCATCGATAAGCAGGGTGGCACAGACAGCGATGCCACTGCCAGGGTAGGCAAAGCTAGAGCAGCCTTCATTATCCTGAAGAACATCTGGGCCACGAAGGTGTGCATCTTCAACTCCAACGTTAAAAGCGTCCTTCTCTATGGGTCAGACACTGAGAATGGGAAAAAACACAAGATCCAGACATTCATTAACAGCTGTCTGAGGCGCATCTGCAGAATCAGGTGGCCGGATAAAAGAGGAGCTGTGGTAGAGAGGGAGCCAGGACCCAGTAGGGAGCCAGGACCCAGTAGAGAGCCAGGACCCAGTAGAGAGCCAGGACCCAGTAGAGAGCCAGGACCCAGTAGAGAGCCAGGACCCAGTAGAGAGCCAGGACCCAGTAGAGAGCCACGAGGGAGCCAGTACCCAGGAGGGAGCCAGTACCCAGTAAAGAGCCAGGACCCAGTAGAGAGCCAGGACCCAGTAGGGAGCCAGGACCCAGTAGAGAGCCAGGACCCAGTAGAGAGCCAGGACCCAGTAGAGAGCCAGGACCCAGTAGAGAGCCAGGACCCAGTAGAGAGCCAGGACCCAGTAGAGAGCCATGAGGGAGCCAGTACCCAGGATGGAGCCAGTACCCAGTAAAGAGCCAGGACCCAGTAGAGAGCCAGGACCCAGTAGAGAGCCAGGACCCAGTAGAGAGCCAGGACCCAGTAGAGAGCCAGGACCCAGTAGAGAGCCAGGACCCAGGAGGGAGCCAGTACCCAGGAGGGAGCCAGTACCCTGGAGGGAGCCAGGACCCAGGACCCAGTAGGGAGCCAGGACCCAGTAGAGAGGCAGGACCCAGTAGAGAGCCAGGACACAGTAGGGAGCCAGGACCCAGGAGGGAGCCAGTACCCAGGAGGGAGCCAGTACCCAGTAAAGAGCCAGGACCCAGTAGAGAGCCAGGACCCAGTAGGGAGCCAGGACCCAGTAGAGAGCCAGGACCCAGTAGAGAGCCAGGACCCAGGAGGGAGCCAGTACCCAGGAGGGAGCCAGTACCCTGGAGGGAGCCAGGACCCAGGACCCAGTAGGGAGCCAGGACCCAGTAGAGAGGCAGGACCCAGTAGAGAGGCAGGACCCAGTAGAGAGCCAGGACACAGTAGGGAGCCAGGACCCAGGAGGGAGCCAGGACCCAGTAGAGAGCCAGGACCCAGGAGGGAGCCAGGACCCAGTAGAGAGCCAGGACCCAGGAGGGAGCCAGGACCCAGGAGGGAGCCAGGACCCAGTAGAGAGCCATGACCCAGGAGGGAGCCAGGACCCAGTAGAGAGCCAGGACCCAGGAGGGAGCCAGGACCCAGGAGGGAGCCAGTACCCAGGAGGGAGCCAGGACCCAGGAGGGAGCCAGGACCCAGTAGAGAGCCAGGACCCAGTAGAGAGCCAGGACCCAGTAGAGAGCCAGGACCCAGTAGAGAGCCAGGACCCAGTAGAGAGCCAGGACCCAGTAGAGAGCCAGGACCCAGGAGGGAGCCAGTACCCAGTAGAGAGCCAGGACACAGTAGAGAGCCAGGACCCAGTAGAGAGCCAGGACCCAGTAGAGAGCCAGGACCCAGGAGGGAGCCAGGACCCAGTAGAGAGCCAGGACCCAGGAGGGAGCCAGGACCCAGTAGAGAGCCAGGACCCAGTAGGGAGCCAGGACCCAGGAGGGAGGCAGGACCCAGTAGGGAGCCAGGACCCAGGAGGGAGCCAGGACCCAGGAGGGAGCCAGGACCCAGTAGAGAGCCAGGACCCAGTAGAGAGCCAGGACCCAGTAGAGAGCCAGGACCCAGTAGAGAGCCATGAGGGAGCCAGTACCCAGGATGGAGCCAGTACCCAGTAAAGAGCCAGGACCCAGTAGAGAGCCAGGACCCAGTAGAGAGCCAGGACCCAGTAGAGAGCCAGGACCCAGTAGAGAGCCACGAGGGAGCCAGTACCCAGGAGGGAGCCAGTACCCAGGAGGGAGCCAGTACCCAGTAAAGAGCCAGGACCCAGTAGAGAGGCAGGACCCAGTAGAGAGCCAGGACCCAGTAGGGAGCCAGGACCCAGTAGAGAGCCAGGACCCAGTAGAGAGCCAGGACCCAGGAGGGAGCCAGTACCCAGGAGGGAGCCAGTACCCTGGAGGGAGCCAGGACCCAGTAGGGAGCCAGGACCCAGTAGAGAGGCAGGACCCAGTAGAGAGCCAGGACCCAGTAGAGAGGCAGGACCCAGTAGAGAGCCAGGACCCAGTAGGGAGCCAGGACCCAGTAGAGAGGCAGGACCCAGTAGAGAGCCAGGACCCAGTAGAGAGCCAGGACCCAGTAGAGAGCCAGGACCCAGTAGGGAGCCAGGACCCAGTAGGGAGCCAGGACCCAGTAGAGAGCCATGACCCAGGAGGGAGCCAGGACCCAGTAGAGAGCCAGGACCCAGGAGGGAGCCAGGACCCAGGAGGGAGCCAGTACCCAGGAGGGAGCCAGGACCCAGGAGGGAGCCAGGACCCAGTAGAGAGCCAGGACCCAGTAGAGAGCCAGGACCCAGTAGAGAGCCAGGACCCAGTAGAGAGCCAGGACCCAGTAGAGAGCCAGGACCCAGGAGGGAGCCAGGACCCAGTAGAGAGCCAGGACCCAGGAGGGAGCCAGGACCCAGTAGAGAGCCAGGACCCAGTAGGGAGCCAGGACCCAGTAGAGAGCCAGGACCCAGTAGAGAGCCAGGACCCAGGAGGGAGCCAGGACCCAGTAGAGAGCCAGGACCCAGGAGGGAGCCAGGACCCAGTAGGGAGCCAGGACCCAGTAGAGAACCAGGACCCAGTAGAGAACCAGGACCCAGTAGAGAGCCAGGACCCAGTAGAGAGCCAGGACCCAGTAGAGAGCCAGGACCCAGTAGAGAGCCAGGACCCAGGAGGGAGCCAGGACCCAGTAGAGAGCCAGGACCCAGTAGAGAGCCAGGACCCAGTAGAGAGCCAGGACCCAGGAGGGAGCCAGGACCCAGTAGAGAGCCAGGACCCAGGAGGGAGCCAGGACCCAGTAGAGAGCCAGGACCCAGTAGGGAGCCAGGACCCAGGAGGGAGCCAGGACCCAGTAGGGAGCCAGGACCCAGGAGGGAGCCAGGACCCAGTAGAGAGCCAGGACCCAGTAGGGAGCCAGGACCCAGTAGAGAGCCAGGACCCAGTAGAGAGCCAAGACCCAGTAGAGAGCCATGAGGGAGCCAGTACCCAGGATGGAGCCAGTACCCAGTAAAGAGCCAGGACCCAGTAGAGAGCCAGGACCCAGTAGAGAGCCAGGACCCAGTAGAGAGCCAGGACCCAGTAGAGAGCCAGGACCCAGTAGAGAGCCACGAGGGAGCCAGTACCCAGGAGGGAGCCAGTACCCAGGAGGGAGCCAGTACCCAGTAAAGAGCCAGGACCCAGTAGAGAGCCAGGACCCAGTAGGGAGCCAGGACCCAGTAGAGAGCCAGGACCCAGTAGAGAGCCAGGACCCAGGAGGGAGCCAGTACCCAGGAGGGAGCCAGTACCCTGGAGGGAGCCAGGACCCAGTAGGGAGCCAGGACCCAGTAGAGAGGCAGGACCCAGTAGAGAGCCAGGACCCAGTAGAGAGCCAGGACCCAGGAGGGAGCCAGGACCCAGTAGAGAGCCAGGACCCAGGAGGGAGCCAGGACCCAGTAGAGAGCCAGGACCCAGTAGGGAGCCAGGACCCAGGAGGGAGCCAGGACCCAGTAGGGAGCCAGGACCCAGGAGGGAGCCAGGACCCAGGAGGGAGCCAGGACCCAGTAGAGAGCCAGGACCCAGTAGAGAGCCAGGACCCAGTAGAGAGCCAGGACCCAGTAGAGAGCCAGGACCCAGTAGAGAGCCAGGACCCAGTAGAGAGGCAGGACCCAGTAGAGAGCCAGGACCCAGTAGAGAGCCAGGACCCAGTAGAGAGCCAGGACCCAGTAGAGAGCCAGGACCCAGGAGGGAGCCAGGACCCAGTAGAGAGCCAGGACCCAGGAGGGAGCCAGGACCCAGTAGAGAGCCAGGACCCAGTAGGGAGCCAGGACCCAGTAGAGAGCCAGGACCCAGGAGGGAGCCAGGACCCAGTAGAGAGCCAGGACCCAGTAGGGAGCCAGGACCCAGGAGGGAGCCAGGACCCAGTAGGGAGCCAGGACCCAGTAGAGAGCCAGGACCCAGTAGAGAGCCAGGACCCAGTAGAGAGCCAGGACCCAGTAGAGAGCCACGAGGGAGCCAGTACCCAGGAGGGAGCCAGTACCCAGTAGAGAGCCAGGACCCAGTAGAGAGCCAGGACCCAGTAGAGAGCCAGGACCCAGTAGAGAGCCAGGACCCAGGAGGGAGCCAGGACCCAGTAGAGAGCCAGGACCCAGTAGAGAGCCAGGACCCAGGAGGGAGCCAGGACCCAGTAGAGAGCCAGGACCCAGTAGAGAGCCATTACCCAGGAGGGAGCCAGGACCCAGTAAAGAGCCAGGACCCATGAGAGAGCCAGGACCCAGGAGAGAGCCAGGACCCAGTAGAGAGCCAGACCCGGAGACGGAAGTGGGCATGGATTGGTCACACCTTGTGTAAACCAGCAGCTACCATCACATGCCAGGCCCTGACGTGGAACCCCCAGGGGAAGCGGAAGAGAGGAAGGCCCAAAAACAGCTGGAGAAGGGACACCGAGGCAGAGCTGAAGAGACCAGCTGGGGAGAGAGAGGCGGAGAAGAGGGCCCAAAGCCGTGCTGGATGGAGAAGAGTCGTGGATGGCCTATGCTCGGCTTGGAGTTAGGGGCCAAGAAGAAGAAGAAGATATAAATAAAATATAAAGTTGTTTTGGATTGGAATTAGGTTTATATCAGAACTACAGTGGTTTCCAGAGGCTATAGTTACATAATGCCTAGCAACTTTCACACAACTTTCAAGTCTCACGTAATATTTCCCACCCCTTTTCAACAGCAATGGCAGTTTGAATGGCTAGTACTGTAAGGTCAGCTGAGCTAAAACACACACTATACACCTACAAACAACATGTGTTAAATCTCAAGTAATGGCAAGAAGTCCGAATGGGAGTGGTCCTTTTTACAATCTCTGGTTTCAGGGAACACCTCTATCTTCACTGTAGGTTCAGAACGGAGCCAAGCGGCCGCTGAGCAACAGCTGGTGCTTAACTTCACTTTATTAACCCTGTCACTACCACACTACCAAAGGGTTAACCCTTTCACTGTGACCATACAGAAAGTTAACCCTTTCACTACCACACGACAAAGGGTTAACCCTTTCACTACCACACTACAAAGGGTTAACCCTTTCACAAGCACACTACAGAATGTTAACCCGTTCACTAACCCACTACAGACGGTTAACCCTTTCACTACCACACTACAGACAGTAAACCCTTTCATACCACACTACAGATGGTTAACCCTTTCACTACCACACTACAGAAGGTTAACCTTTCACTACCACACTACAGAAGGTTAACATTTCACTACCAAACTACAGAAGGTTAACCCTTTCACTACCACACTACATACAGTAAACCCTTTCATACCACACTACAGATGGTTAACCCTTTCACTACCACACTACAGAAGGTTAACCTTTCACTACCACACTACAGAAGGTTAACATTTCACTACCACACTACAGAAGGTTAACCCTTTCACTACCACACTACAGAAGGTTAACCTTTTACTAACACACTACAGAAGGGTAACCTTTCACTACCACACTACAGAAGGTTAACCGTTCACTACCACACTACAGAAGGTTAACCTTTCACTACCACACTACAGAAGGTTAACCTTTCACTACCACACTACATAAGGTTAACCTTTCACTACCACACTACAGAAGGTTAACCTTTCACTACCACACTACAGAAGGTTAATCTTTCACTACCACAGTACAGAAGGTTAACCTTTCACTACCACACTACAGAAGGTTAACCTTTCACTACCACACTACATAAGGTTAACCTTTCACTACCACACTACAGAAGGGTAACCTTTCACTACCACACTACAGAAGGTTAACCTTTCACTACCACACTACAGAAGGTTAACCTTTCACTACCACACTACAGAAGGTTAACCTTTCACTACCACACTACATACGGTTAACCCTTTCACTGCCACACTACAGACGGTTAACCTTTCACTACCACACTACAGAAGGTTAACCTTTCACTACCACAGTACAGAAGGTTAACCCTTTCACTGCCACACTACAGAAGGTTAACCTTTCACTACCACACTACAGAAGGTTAACCTTTCACTACCACACTACATAAGGTTAACCTTTCACTACCACACTACAGAAGGTTAACCTTTCACTACCACACTACAGAAGGTTAACCTTTCACTACCACACTACAGAAGGTTAACCTTTCACTACCACACTACAGAAGGTTAATCTTTCACTATCACAGTACAGAAGGTTAACCTTTCACTACCACACTACAGAAGGGTAACCTTTCACTACCACAATACAGAAGGTTAACCTTTCACTACCACACTACAGAAGGTTAACCTTTCACTACCACACTACAGAAGGTTAACCTTTCACTACCACACTACAGAA
Source organism: Notolepis coatsorum (assembly GCF_963971535.1). Taxonomy (NCBI): domain Eukaryota; kingdom Metazoa; phylum Chordata; class Actinopteri; order Aulopiformes; family Paralepididae; genus Notolepis; species Notolepis coatsorum. Next base: position 145,054 of record NW_028169738.1, on the reverse strand, counting down.
GGTTAACCCTTTCACTGCCACACTACAGAAGGTTCTATATCATACTGCCTCCGCTCAGTGTCATCTGCACTAACCTCACTTCGTGCACATGCACTGAATAAAAATCCACAATGTACCTTTACATACCAGCATCCGTCTGGCCACACCCCTATCCGCTACCTTCATAAGCAGGTGTGTGGTCACCTACTCGCCTCCTTCTTCACTTTCACCACAAGGAAATGCCTGTTGTATACCCCACTTGATGAGGTTGTTTTAGCTGAAGAAAGTTGAGTTACGTGTTTAAATTTTTTCTTGCTGTTTTCTTTCTCTCATAAATTTTAAAATAAAAAAGCTAAGTCATAATGTTTACCTAGAAAAGGGTCGCGCTAGCAACGTTACCCTTCACCAGCGGTTCTCCATCGCCTCCTCTGTCGTGCGTCTTGGAGCGGGGTTGAGGCCTCTTTCGTGGTCGGCAGCCGCGCCCGGTAGGCGTCCGATAGATAGTTTGCCTCTCCAAGGAGCTGGTGCACCAGCGCCGTCCCCTGTGCGATGGCCTGGTTCCGGCTCTGGTTCCTTTGCCTCCGGAGAGTCGTCCGCTGTTGGGCGGCCGGCTCCTCTGGTGGCGGAGGATTTGAGACGCAAACTTTTTGCGTCGACTCGCTCCCGTCGTAAGATGGTGGCTTGTAGACGCGAACGGCCTGGTTTTGGTGAGTTGCTGGAGCCGGATGAGGATGCGTCTGATTCTCCATGGCCGATGGAAACAGAGGACTACATGGTTGAAGCGGACGGGTTCTTGTTTGACGCCCCGGTGGAGACATGTCCACCGCCCGTCCAGGTAACACTGGAGGGGGGTGATAGGTCTCCTTGGGGTTCCTCGACTCGGCGGCGGGATGCCCTGCTATCAGCCACATCAGAATGTGGCTCCTTAACCGGTAGTCTGCTGCATGTGAGGGACGCGAGCTCGGTGGGGGAAAGTATGCAGGGGGAACTGCGTGCTTTGTTCCCCGAGCTCATGGCGGCGGCGACAGTCGCAAACGGCGTGCCGCTGCCGCAGCCACTGCCTGTTCCTGTCCCTGATGATCTCATAGGTCATCTATGGCAACGCCGTCCTGTGAGAGAGATGGGCGTTGTCTGTCCATTTTTCCCCTCGATGGAGGCCTACGTCCATCAGGGACAGGTGGTCTCCCACATCATGGGCCTCACCCCCGCCTATGTGCGAGTCACGAGGGTGGTAGGTTTGGTAGACGGCATGAAGGAGGGGGTGCCTCGGCTTGATAGGCCGATGGCAGCTCTCCTTTGTCCTGAGGTGGTGTGGGAGCCGTTACGGAAGCCGGTTCCCCAAGGGAAATCGGCGAGGCGGTTGGCTTTCTGGAGTGACCAGTCATTTATCTCCGCAACTCAATCTCTGGCTGCCACTTCTAACATCGCGCAGCTGGCGAGATTCATGTCCGGGATACTGATGGGCGGTACGGAGCTGACTGATTTGCAACATGATCAGCTCGCCCAGTCGGCAGGAGCCATCCTGCATCTGATCCAGCCGCAGGCCATCGCCGCTGGGAAAGTACGCGCCCTGGCCACTCTAGTCCAGCGCCACCTTTGGCTGGAGCAGGCGCGTGTGCCGGAAAGGAAGAGGACTCCACTTCTGACGGCACCCCTCTCCGATGCTGGACTTTTCGGGTCGGCACTGCAGTTGATGACCTCGACCTGCAGGGAGATGCAGGAGGAGCGTTCCGTGCTCCAGCCTCATTTCCCCCCGCCCGATGTCGCCGGTGGAGTCAGACGGCAGGCTCGTCATCGGGGTTCCGCCGCCGTAGCCGCCGCTGCTACCACCGCCACTGCTAAACCTTCGGCAAAGAAGGCCAGGAGGAGAGAGGGCGCCTCCGCCACTGCAGCCGGCCCATCTACGCCCGGAGGTGATGGTAGGGATCGTCGTGACCAGCCTCCTATCCTTTACCGTCCCTCCAGGGCTCCTCGGGGTGGCAAGTCCCGAGCCGCTCGTGGCAGGCGTAGCTCAAAAATTACTTTTTCCCTCTGTGGTCCCCCCCTCTTCCCGGCCCAAATATGATTTTTTTATGAGAAATAAAGAGTCCCTCCTGTATTTTTGTTACAAACTGTGTGTTTATTCACTAAACATATGATGGGGATACGACGTGTGAACCTTTCGCTAGTATGGGGTTTGATAGGAGGGCTAGACTTTAAGTCTTGTTGGTCGCTACATTCATGTTAGAGCTTAAGCAAGGCCTGCAGCTTACACTCGGTTGAAAAAGGTTTTTTCTGCCTCGACCTGAAGGTTAGGTCTTCACATAAAGGTAGAGGTTAGTTGTGTGCTCTGTTGCTTAAACAGTGATATTGAGCCGCAACACTGTTGTGTTGGTCTGCAGTAATGCTCGTGTGTGAAAAGGTACCGCGGTTCAGGCCGCTCTCTCTCTCTATCAGTCTTGCAACATTAACACGGGTGTCGGGTTCACACATACATAACTTGGCCTTGTTATAAACCCTGTTCACAGACTTGTCTGTGGCTAGCGTGCATTGAATTAGCTTTGCGCTGTTCATTAGCATACTGGCTACTTAAGGTATCATATGGCTATTTGTTGTTGTCGTATGCAAGGGTTGGGCTTGCGATGGGGTACCGGATAAACCCCTCCTTCCCTCTTCTGATTGGTCGGGGGGTTTCTTGGACTCTCTTTTCATTCGGTCAGGGCCAAGCTGTTAGGCAGCTTGGCACGGGGGGGGGGGAAGGGTATCCCTGACTCCGCACCTATCACGGGCGGTTGAGTCATGGGTTTCCCCCCGTCATAGAAAACGTCACTAGGCACGTTTCTATTGGACGACGGCTTCCGTGAGTTTTTTTTTTCAGACCCGTATGTAGGGTCTGTCATTGTCAAGTTGTCGGGGCAGAGCGTAGGAACTTACTGATCTGCTACGCTCGATATACGTGTAACTTGAGTTTGTTGGTCACATGGCTCAATGTTACCGTGACTTTTCAATCTGTGGTTCACGTGGGAAGTCTCTCTGAGGATTCCCGTCTCCTCTCTGTGGTGAGGGTGGCGGGATGTAAGAATGTAAAACGTTTTACCCTCGGCCGCGTCACGTGGGATTCATGTCAGTCGGTGTTTCTTTCTTTTTAATAATAAAAAGAGTGAAGAATATGAAGCACGACAACTCCTTGTCGTTCTCCCAGGCGACTTGAACGACCAATGTCTGGTGTCTGGTTAGACTATCCATTGATGTGTTTGGGTCTCGACGCGTACATAGTGCTGGCTCGGGGTGTTTCTGATAAGAATCACGCAGGAGGCTAGTACGCCTTGGTTGCTCGTTATTAAAACAGCGTTTTTATAGGGCAACTGGGATGGAGGTTTTTCTCTTCTGAGCGCCTGTTACTGGGTCTCGACGGATTCTCGTTCATATCTGGGGGATGTTAACGGAATAGATCAGAACATAGGTAGAGGGGTCTCACGCCCTTGGGGTGGGCCACTGAGCGCGGTATGAATGGGACCGTCTGGGTGGCGCCCTCTTTTCATGTTTTAGATCGACACGCGTACCTACCCCCTCTCTGGAAGTGGGGATGTCGGCGTGGTTAGGGCATGGGACTGGTTCTGGTCACGCTGGTCCAGGTCAGTTAACCCGTTGTCCGCCGGGGACGCAGATCTGCTGTTCTGGTACCCTGAGGGACTTGTGCTTTTTTCGGGGGGAAAAAATGCCGGGTCGGCCCGGGTGTCACAGGGTTGGGTGTTATGGAGACCCTTTGTTGGGTACATGTTGTACCTGGCACTATCATGAAGGGGCTGGTTCTCCTTTCTTTTTGCTCCTCTCTCACGCATGGCGAAGAGGGGGCTGTTGGGGTGGTCTTTTGGACCTCCTCTGGTGACCCTGTGTGCTTCCCAAGCCGCCGGGCCCGGTCCGAAGTAATGTTTCGTCGACCCGTAGGCCTGGAATAACCCTTTTTGAAAAACTGCCTCGACCCCTCTGGGTCGGGTTTTTTTTTGGTGGAGGCTTTGTCATGGTGCGCAACAATGCCAGCATACGCCCCTTCCGCCGGTGTGCTGTTTTCAGTTGACCCCTTTGGCGCCTGTCTCGTCCGCAGTGACCCAGGCTCGGGTCAAATGCCTGCTGCCTGGTTTAAGGGATCAACCCCTCTGGGGTCGTCTCCCCGGTGCGCTGCCTGCTTCCGCTGTAGTATAGCCTTTTGAGTGCTTCAAGTTACGGCCATGCTGACTGCCTGTGTTGCAGGGTTGTACTAGTGGGGGGAAGGGCCCGCTCTTGGAGGGGCCCTGTCCGAATACGCTGGCGATGTGGGGGGCGGTGTCACTAAGTGACCGCCTGGTGAGGTCTTGATGCTTTGGCGTCATTGACCTCTCCGAGCCCTTTTTTTCCGGGGGATCCAGTCCCTTCAGTGGGTCTGGGTCTTCCTTCGCGCTCCGCTGCTACGGCCTTGCCACGGGGTTGAGTTTGTTCTTGACTCTGTGATTTTGGGGGCGGTAACGAGGGTTGTTCCTTCCGTTCGTTCCCTGGTGGCATGTGGGTTGTGCGTGTGCGTAGTCGTGGGGTCAAGCCACGGTCTGCTCACCCTGTGCGTTGAGTTGCTCGAGTTCTCTTCGCACGGTCGGATCCGTCTCCCTCCCGTCCTCCAATAGGGAGGGTATCCTCCATTAGGGAGGGTCGGGGGGGCTCGGTCCTCTCCGGTCTGATGGTTGTGGGGGGCCTCAGCGGGGTACATTTGTCCAGCTTCAGGCTCCCGCTCAGCTCCTGTAGTGCAGATGACGCTGAGCGGAGCCAGTATGATATAGAACGTAAGGTTATGTATATAACCAAGTTCTATGAATACTGGTGACGCTCAGCGTCGGGACGCCACTGCGGCCCTTGACCTCGCCTTGTGGTGAAAGTTTGGGAAGGAGGCAAGTAGGTGACCACACACCTGCTTATGAAGGTAGCAGATAGGGGTGTGGCCAGACGGATGCTGGTATGTAAAGGTACATTGTGGATTTTTATTCAGTGCTGTGCATGAAGTGAGGTTAGTGCAGATGACGCTGAGCGTCACCAGTATTCATAGAACATGGTTATATACATAACCTTACGTTAACCTTTCACTACCACACTACAGATGGTTAACTTTTCACTACCACACTACAAGGGGTTAACCTTTCACTACCACACTACAGACGGTTAACCTTTCACTACCACACTACAGAAGGTTAACCTCTCCCCGTGCTCGCAAGGGTTTCCCCCCCCCCTCCCCCCGATAAGATAAACCCAATGGAAAAACATGCACAACAGATCGCTAACGCTGTTGCGTCCCTGACAAAGGCGGACAGGACCACCTGGATTGGTCCCTGGGGCGCGGCCCCTCGCCGACGCCCCTATCTGCTCGCGGCTGCCCTTGGGGGGAAGGACGACGGGATGGGTCAAGTGCAGAGACTCAATCGCATCGGCGACCTAACAAAAATTGCATGTGTGTGTGTCACTGCATGCCGGATAAAGACTTCTTCAAAGTCCAGTTATTATTGTTATGGTTTGAAACCGACCCCAACAGCACAGCACAGACAGGTAGTTCAGAGTTAGCCAAAGACTAGGGCGTATTTATTTCTGAAACAGGAATGAGCGAAATTACAATAAGAACAAACAAAGGGGAGAATGTTCTTGGCAGAGTTGTCTGCGGCTCTGCAGATCGTCCCGGTATTGAGATGGAGAAGCGGCGTAGCGCCACTGCCTCTGCGGCTCTGCAGCTACTCCAGGATCCAACTCGGGGAGGAACAGAGAGAGAGAGAGAGTGGTCAATAAACAAGTCAACGGAATACAGAGGCAGTCCCGTCCTCCTTAGCTGAGTCCAGTATAAACACACAAAACAAAAACGGCAAATCTTCAGTGTTATCCAAACACACAGAAAACAGAGAATCCAAAAGGTTCGTTCCAAAAACTCACCAAAGCGCAAATGCGCAAAGCGGGCAACGAGGCACAGCTCCAACGGATGATAGAGATACACAACAGCGGCGACTTCCATGGACGTCCTGAAGAAAAACAGACGAGGCACAACAACGGGGGGGAACAGGCAGTAGCAGTGGAAATCCAAAACGACCCGACAACGATTGACAGAAAAACCAGAGTATATGAAGGGCTTTGGGCGCTGATTACAAACAACCGACAGGTGCGTGATGGCAATTGGTACTTGACCTAGAAGCGTGTGGTGGCAATGAGCCAATCCTTACAGTACCCCCCCCTCCACGGGAGCCACCCGGCGACCCACCCGGCCTCGGCTTGCCCGGATGGGACCGAAGGAAGCCGGTGATCAGGGGCACTGGAGAGGGGGACAGAGACAGAGGCCCCGAGAGGGGGACCGGAGACGGGGACAGAGGACCGGTGAGGGAGGCTGGAGACGGGGACAGGGACCCGTTGAGGGGGGCTGGAGACGGGGACAGGGACCCGGTGAGGGGGGCTGGAGACAGGGACAGGGAACCGGCGAGGGGGGCCGGCCACGGAGACAGGGGCCCGGTGAGGGGGCTGGAGACAGGGACACAAGGGGAACCCCGGGGCGAAGGACTGGACGCCTCCTGAAGACACTGGGCATGACAGGAGGAGCTCCACCCCCTGATGGTACCGGAGGACCAGGCGATGTGGGGCTCATGCAGCACGAGCCAGGGCCGACCCAGGACTACCGGGACAAGAGGGGATCTGGTAATAAAAAACTGGAGTCTCTCAACGTGGTTACCAGCAACGGTGAGGAGGACAGGACAGGTGCGTTGAGTGATGTCAGCCAGGCGGCGATGATCCAGCGCGAAAACCTCCAAGGGCCTCTCGAGGTCCTCAAGTGGAATGTTGGCCCGGGTGGCAAACTCAACGTCCAGGAAACTCCCATCAGCACCAGAGTCAATGAGTGCACCCACCGTCGCCCGCTGGTCCGCCCAGGCTAGGGTGACGCTCGTCAGACGGTTAGGTGGTGCACGGGTGTGGGAACAGGAAAAACGGCTCACCAGGATCTCCCGGGGTCCCGGCGAGCCTGGTCCTCTTGGCCGGGTAGGGCAATTGGAGACACGGTGTCCATCCCGGCCGCAGTAGAGGCAAAGGCCGGACCTGAGCCTGGACTCCCGTTCGGCCGGGCTAAGGCGGGTGCGTCCCAGCTGCATGGGTTCCTCCTCGGTCACAGCTCGGGAGGGAAAAACCCCACCAGTCACGGAGGGGGCAGGACGGTCAGCAGAACGGTCACGAGGACGGGGGGTCTGGGGAACGTCTGGGGGTCCCAGTCGTGCTCGCTCACGCCTTCTCTCCCGGAGGCGTCCGTCGATGCGGATAGCGAGGCTGATTCGGCCCTCGAGAGATTCTGGCTCCTCTTGGGTCGCGAGCTGGTCCCTTACTGCGTCGTTGAGCCCCCTCAGGAAGGTGAGACGAAGCGCTTGATCGTTCCAACCTCTCTCCGTTGCGGCCAGTCTGAACTCCAGCGCGTAGTCGGTGACACTGCCACTGCCCTGCCGGAAGGTGCCCAACCGAGCTCCTGGGTCCTGGCCACGAGCTGGGTGGTGGAAAACCCTTCGGAGCTCTGCCACGAAGTCTGGGTAGGAGAAACAAAAATCGGCCCTCATAGACCAGGAAGCAGTGACCCACTGTGCTGCTCGGCCTGTGAGCAGGTTAGTCATGTAAGCTACTCGGGCTCCCTCAGACGAAAATCGGCTGGGTTGATGAACGAAAACCAACTCACATTGCATGATGAATGTGGCACAATCCTCGAAGTAACCCTCGAACAAACGTGGTTCGGAGAGACGGGGCTCCCGAGGTGCGAGGTCTGCCGCGGCTGCGGGTGGTGATCTGGCTGAGACTCCTGGGACAGGTGGGGTTAAAAGCAGAGTGTTTAATGCTGCACTGAGAGCCTGTAGCTGGTGCAGAATAACAGCCTGCTGATTACCCTGGGTAGTCTGCTGGGTGGCCAGAGTGTCAAGGGCATCCAGAATAAGCTGGACCTGGGCCCGGAGGTCCTGTACAGCAGCCGCAGCCGCACCCAACTGTTGGGTGTGGTCGTTGACCAACTCGATCTGGACCGCCAACGCTGCCCTGACCCTGTCTGTGTCGGCTGGGGTCGTCATGGTCGGGTCGTAATGTTATGGTTTGAAACCGACCCCAACAGCACGGCACAGACAGGTAGTTCAGAGTTAGCCAAAGACTAGGGCGTATTTATTTCTGAAACAGGAATGAGCGAAATAACAATAAGAACAAACAAAGGGGAGAATGTTCTTGGCAGAGTTGTCTGCGGCTATGCAGATCGTCCCGGTATTGAGATGGAGAAGCGGCGTAGCGCCACTGCCTCTGCGGCTCTGCAGCTACTCCAGGATCCAACTCGGGGAGGAACGGAGAGAGAGAGAGTGGTCAATAAACAAGCCAACGGAATACAGAGGCAGTCCCGTCCTCCTTAGCTGAGTCCAGTATAAACACACGTGACTCAATCTTCAGTGTTACCAACACACAAGTTTAGCTGAGTCCAGTACAAAACAAAAACGGCAAATCTTCAGTGTTATCCAAACACACAGAAAACAGAGAATCCAAAAGGTTCTTTCCAAAAACTCACCAAAGCGCAAATGCGCAAAGCGGGCAACGAGGCACAGCTCCAACGGATGATAGAGATACACAACAGCGCGACTTCCATGGACGTCCTGAAGAAAAACAGACGAGGCACAACAACGGGGGGGAACAGGCAGTAGCAGTGGAAATCCAAAACGACCCGACAACAATTGACAGAAAGACCTGAGTATATGAAGGGCTCTGGGCGCTGATTACAAACAACCGACAGGTGCGTGACGGCAATTGGTACTTGACCTAGAAGCGTGTGGTGGCAATGAGCCAATCCTCACAATTATGTTATTATTACAGAAGGTTAACCTTTCATTACCACACTACAAACGGTTAACTGTCTGTACCTAACCGTTAAGGGGTCATGGGCTACCAAAAAACAAACTCAAAAGCACTGGACAAATGGTAGGACATCATAGTAGATACAACCTAGCCTATTGACTCTACACATTCAGTATACCCTTCCCACCAGTGAAAGGCAGCCCAAGGTGACCCTACCACTAAAACAACCACATCACACCATACGCTGCCTGCATTAATCCTGGCTCATTGCCGCAGATCCTGCCCCTCATCTTCCATTGTAGGATTTACAACTTAAAAATGCTAATGCTCTCATATCTACAGCCACTCGCCATTCCCCAAACCCCATCTACAATCGCTGCCCCCACTGTCTGGTATTCTCATTTCCTGTTAGAATGAACAGCTAAATACTATTACCTCTAATAATATTGCTCCATTGTTACCCATTGTGCCATACGGATTGGACAGCTCATCATATTGCATAACCAGAAAAAAATGCTACAAGCGGCACCTGTAATATCTTTATATACTTCATGCAATTCTCTTGTTCTTAACACTAGCACAGCCGACAAGGGGTCACATGACCCCTAGGCATTTTCAATAAATGTATCCTCGTCACTCGGTCGAGCTCCAGCTCTGTCACTCAATGACTTTTCCTAAAAGTACCCGTTTTATCTGGCACAGTTTCTGAAATTTCAAAATGACTTGTGATGATGTGTGGAAAGTCACAGCACTTTGTGAGCGTCTAGCACAGGGGTGGCCAACCCATGGCTCGCGAGCCGCATGTGGCTCTTTGCCCGTCAATGTGAGTCTCTTCCATCCAAAATAAAAATAACAAATTATAATATTTTTATTTATTATTATTATTATTATTATTTATTCTTAATTTTTTTAAATTTTTTGTCACTCAAACCTGTGGTAAACCTCATATTTTTATATTAAGAGGTAATTATATAGTTTACACTGTTTATTTTTCTCATATTTCTCATATAAGCTGTGGGGTCATCTGATGGCTGTGCTAGTGTTAAAGCTGCCGTATGCAACTTCGGAGAAATGAGCAAGCCCGGCAGGAATAGAGCAAGCTCTGCATCACTTTCAATCACGCGCAACAAACGTTTTCCAGAGACTCCCAGAGGCAAAGAATAAATAAATAATAATAATAATAAAAAATATTTCCTAGCCTCCAATTGGCAGGTGGTTCTGCACATTGTAGTTTCTGACGAGGAATGCGATGGTGGTCTTAGACCTCGGGAACACCACTTGGTGGGACACGAGCATCCGATTGGCCAAAAACAACTGCTCCCTGGCCCTGCATCAATAACCAATCAGATGTCTTTGACCTGCCAAGGGGTGTCCCCAGGCTCTCAACGGAAGACTAACAACGTTAACCCCTTCACTGCCGCACTACCAAACGGTTAACCCTTTCACTGCGACAATACACGGAAGGTTAACACAAAAGGACAAACATACAACAGCCACATGCTGGCACATAACAGTTTCGTATTGTTATTCTGGTGAGGTAGAATATAATGCATCATATCTCCAGGGACCTAAGAATGTGCCATTTCATTCGGTATGACATGTTACTGTAGCATTATGCTGTAAAATGTTATGGTTGAAAAGTAAGCAGAAAATGTCTTGTGTCGTCCCATTTGCTTGCACCACAGTTTGAGAATCATTGGTTTAGCCGGTGTGTGTGTTTGTTTGAGAGAGATAATTACACATTTAAGTCAGAGAGCAAATGTGTGCATCAGAGGCACGTTTCAGTTCATGTTCAATGCCCTGCTTTACATTCTCCTGGTGGGGGGAGGGGGGCGTAAGATAGTTCATACTTCACTGTTTATACTCTTTGCACATAACTGCGCAATTGCACAGCCCCGCTAATATATACTTGACCACATCTTGCCCAGTTGTACAGCCCTGGACTATTCTTATTTTTACTTATAATTGTTACGCCCCCCTGTGGTCACTCAGTGGAAGGGTGCAGACATAAGGCAACAGACATGGTGGGTGAGGGTGCAGCGACACAAAACCAAGAAACAGGTTATAATAATAATAATAATGTTTATTACATAAGGCAACACAGGGATCAAGGAGGACCATCAGTGGCACCAAATGAAATACAAAAATAAATGATAGCCCACCCCCCTTGATAGGTGGGTGGTGCTCACTCTAACCTAGTGTTGTAGGGTCTAGATGTAGACCCCAGGGCATCTTCCTGGCCTCACTTGGCCCTGTGTGCAAAAACAAATGTGAATACACAGAAATATAACCACAGTAGGCTGGGTGAAATGAAAGACAAACAAATATACAAAAGTTACCTTTGAACAAGACCTGGTAAATGGGTAACATAAAAGATAAGCTTCACCTAAATAACGCAGCACAAAATACCAGAGCTCTGCCACCAGCTCTACACACAACATACCCAACAAGGAAGAGACAGAGCTGAACACAAAGGGGACTATATAAAGGGTGTGGGGATGCTTGATTGTTGATTGGCAACAGGTGGTGGATGATGAAGACTGAAACCAGGAGTGCATCTGAGGAAAGGACAAGTAGAAACAGAAGAGGGAGACAAAAACAACACAAAACAGAACCAAACAAGATATGGCTACATACATAAACCCCATACATAAACCCCATACGTAACAATTGTACTATATCATATTTTGCTATATTTAATTTAGTTTATATCCCATTTTATTTTTTATTCAACCTCTTTATTTACAGTTGTGCAGCCCTGGCCTATATTTAATTTCATAATTATATTCTATTGTGCTTAACTTAGTTCATATTTCATTTTATTTGACTCCACCTCTTTTTTATTATTCGTCTGTTATTGTCTGTCCGTTAATGTCGCACCAAAAAACGACCAAAGCTAATTCCTTGTATGGGAAAACTACTTGACAATAAAGACCGTTCTGATTCTGATTCTGAGATATTTGATCTTGAAACTGGCCAGTACATGTGTGAAAGGGGCTTCAGATTGTTGTTTTTGGGGGACAAGCATACTATAGATGGCCCCCCCATTTTGCTGTGTGTGCGCGGGAGAGAAATAGAGAGGAACTTGACTCACTTAGCAAATAGCTTGGCTATTTTTTCACCTGCCATGATGACGTTGATATTGCATACTGTATTGTGTCATAGACCACTCCCTGGTACATGATAAGGCCAGTGTTTGTGAAGTGCTGGTGTTGAGTTATTGATTGCTTTTTTTCATATGTGGTCAGTTGTCTCCACTTATGTCATGCTTCGAACAATTCTTCAATAAAATGTGCATATTGTTCTATATTCATCACTGTGTCAGAACGCATAGGAAAAAACCTTCCGCCAGTGACCTTCTCAGTGACGCAGGGAAACAAGTCTAACTTCACGGTCATAACGAATGGGAAATCTTAAAGGAACATGCCTTTATGAATGGAAGCGGACAGTGCCGGTTAGCCTTCGGGAGACGTGTTAGTTGGACAATGCCTAGGCTAACCGGCCATGTCCGCTTCCATTCATTGTGCTAAGCTAGGCTAACGTGCAGCCAGATAGCTTTCTACTGAACTGAGGAAACTGGTATCTATCTTCTTGTCTCTCTCTGGTGAAGACGGTAAGCTAATTTCCCAAAATGTTGGCATGTTCCTTTAAATGACAAAATCGAAGACAACAAAATATCCCATTTTCTGATGTTCTACTTTTAACTTCAGCGATTGAAAGTGCGATTGCCAGTTGGAATAAATGGGGCTCAATCTGCCTTTATTCTCTTGAGATTGAAGATGTTGAGGATTTGTACATCCTCACATTTATGCTGATCGGTATGGGAGCGATCGCTATCTGGATCTGGATCTGTACAAGAATAATCGGGAAAAAAGACGAACAAAAGGACGATAACCATCTGGACCGCTGTCTGACAGCTGTGGCCAGACTGGAAGTCTCCCACATGGAACTTGTAAAAAGACTCGCTGTCCATTCATCTGACGAACAATTGAGAGCTCAAGTCATGCTGGGGGTCGCGCAGGACATTAAAAGTGCGACAAATCGAATTTGAGTCAAATTGGTGCTTTCAGGAATCATTGTCTACCCTGATGCACCCCCCCCCCCCCCCCACTCTCAAGTCTGCTGGAGCATGAGGAATGCACAAGGTCTGTGCACAAGGCCACGTCAGGGAGTCAAGATAAGTACAGGAGACACAGCGTTCCTTTCCTTACCCAACACCTCACCTCCCCCACCAGAACTGGCTCGTGCACTCCCCCACCCCCAATCCCTACCCAGACCCCCCTCCCGCGTGTACGCCTAGCGCCTATGCCTTTCTGGACGGCTGCCAACTAGTACGCACGCTGGAGGGGGGGAGCCTAAGACTGTCTCCGGATCCCGCCCGTCCCTGCCCCCTCCCTCTGGACAATCTTTTTCAACCTGCATCCCGCCACCTGCATCGCCGTCGGTTGTGTGATAGTAAAGGGTTAACCTTCTGTCGTGTGGCAGTGAAAGGGTTAACGTAACATTTTTACCATGTGTGTTACCTGTTGGTCTGTGTGTCCCTCTGATATGAAAATAGTTGTTTATTCCCTACATAAACCACTGAGGTGTAGCTGCTGACATCACAGGTGTCACACCTGACAGGTGTTTCTGTGAGAGACAGAGAGAGAGAGAGAGAGAGAGAGAGAGAGATAGAGAGAGAGAGAGAGAGAGAGAGAGAGAGAGAGAGAGAGAGAGAGAGAGAGAGAGAGAGAGAGAGAGAGAGAGAGAGAGAGAGAGAGAGAGAGAGAGAGAGAGAGAGAGAGAGAGAGAGAGATGTTGTCAGTGTGCATGCTGATTGGTGAGTAATGTCTCTCCTGGAGCATGGTACAGTGAGTGGCTCATCAGCCCAATTAGACTCACCTGGGCAGTGAGAGCGGCCTGTATGTATGTGTCCCTCATTAACACTTTGAGCACCACTCACGGCTAATCTCGGGTTTACGATCGTGACGTTGAAAGCCACGTCGCGGCTTTTCTCGGAATATATATATATTTTTTTATTAGCGATCTGAAATCATATTGCATCACGCGAGCCTACCGTTGGAGATCCAGGGGCCGCCAGTGATCAGATGTGAAAAAAGCGCCCCCTATCGTCTCCCAGATGGTAAATCACCCTTTTGGAATGGACTCAATGAAAATGGATGAAAAAAAAAAATTCCAGTCCACATTTTACTTCGCACCCATGCAGCCGGAGTTACCAGAGTTCATTCTGGAGCCTCTGAGCCGCGACGAGCATGGGTTATACTGTACACACGTTGGATCAAAATACTTATCGATTTTTTCGAATGGTGATCAGGAATTGGAATATACCATTTGGATACCATCTGATGTCAGGTAAGGAATCTATGTTATCGGTGTTAGGATAATCAGACTTCATGGAGATATAAGCGTTTCCACTATATGTGATATGGCTGTTTCACTGTAAAAGCCATGAGGAAATAATAGCAGCGATTATCAGGCATGAGCGTGCGTGCGCACACATATACTATCGACCATCTAGCGTTTATTTGAAAACGATTCATAAATAGACAGACAAATGATAACGTTCTGGAATATTCCAGTAAAAGGCGATTATCATGGAATGTGTTGTTTTTTCTTCGAAACCGAGTGGTTTTCAAAATGCTATAAAAAGGAAATGAAGCGATAAAAACACAATCTGCTTTGCCAATGTTGACTGGGAAATGATTCTTTGATAAGCGATGGGCAGATTAGACACAGCATAATTTAAAACATAGATTAGGCGATATTAACGTTACATGGGCCGTGGACCGTGGCATCAACGAGGTAAAAAGGAAAACACGGCCCGGCACTGAAAGTGTTAACCTTCTCTCTCTGGTGCTCCATGAACAGGTGATCCACCGCTCGGTTGTTTTGCTGCAAACCTAATTCCTGACCATCAACCGAAGAGGGCTGACGGCTGACTATCTGAACAGGTTTGAAATGTGTCTTTATATTATATTTAAGTCCAAGACCTAATATTATTAGTAAAGTCATAATCAAAGGGTATTTATTTAGTTAAAATATGTGTTAAATGGCTCTACATTCTGATGGCCATCACTGATTCTTTGTTTGTTCAGTAACATGGGTCTCCCAGTGCCTCCACTCTGCAGTACACAGACTTTTTTTTTATATCCCTTCCCACTGTATTCTATCAGGAGAGAATCCTAGATATTTTTACTTATTTCAAGAATCTCGCCAAGACAGATTTGCTTACTGCATTGACAGATTATTTTACTTGTTTCAAGCACATTATTTGCTTTTAACAAATTTTTATTTCAAATGTATTTTGCAGTGTGGAGTTCTCTCCTGACTATAGGTGAAGTGGGAATGGAATGGAATACCATACAATTTATTTTATTCTTACTGCAGAACAGGTGGGACTGGGAGAGCCATGTTACTTACCAAACATCTGTAAGTGATGGCTGTTGGAATGTAGAGCTATTTGAACATAACAAAATAAATACCACTTACAGCACCTTAATGTCTTGCTCACTCGCTCCCAGCGCCTTCATGTGAGAGTGAATTGGACAATTCGATGGGCACTGACGGTACCCATGGTGACTTACTGGGATATAAGTACATTTTCTGATTCCGATCTGTAAGCCCTAGAAGTCAGTAAAACTCATTTGTAGGCAGGATGGCCTAGAGGTAAAGCTACACTGTAAAAAAAAAAAAATGTTTTTTCACAGGAAATTCACTGTATTTTACAGATTACCTTGTTTTTCGACTTTAAGTGTAAATACCATAACAATACAGTAAATTACCTTTTATCAAAATATTAACTATTAAATAAAGGTTGTAATCTGTAAATGTATTTGATTTGACTGTAATTTGACAGTAAGTATTTGGAAACCATTGATGCCAGACATTTGTACCGTTTTCTTGCAGCATTTTTTTCTTACAGTAAAACAATAAAATCATCTTTATGTAATAGAGACAGACATTAGGTTATAGCTCAAACCAAAATGCTACTAGGCCACAAATTCGGTGATTAGTTCATCGAGAGTGTCACTTGATGACGTCTCAAATTCAAGTGTTTAGTCTCTGATTTCCAGCGTAAGTAGCCGGTTGTCACGGATCGTTGCAATAGCACAACATAGTCTGCGAGGGTCACGGTGTGATTAAGAGCAACATTATCCTGTGGTATTCATTAACACGTCCCTCCGTCCACGCCCGCTGTAATATTACAAAGTGATCAGATCGCCATGAAGTCTCCCTGTGCCAGTTGGACCGCAGCGTGTCCATGCTAAGGGTCAAGATGTCCCGTAGGAGGTCTCGGACCCAGAAGGAGAAAGGCAGCTGGACGAGCTCCGTGATGACGGTCGACGTGCCCACCGTTCAGGAACACCCGGCCAATGTCCCAAAACCATCTAAAAGTAAGCAAAAAAAAAAAAAAAGCTGTTATTGAACCATCCGCTCGACTGTGGAGACGAGAGAGTGGAACGGGATTGATCCTTTTCACTCCCACACGCTCATGTCAAAGCAATTTGCCAAATGGACAATTGCCGTGTGTGTCTGGGGCTGACCTTCTGTGTATTGTCGCAGTGAAAGGGTTAACGTTGTTAGTCTTCCGATGAGAGCCTGGGAACACCCCTTCGCAGGTCAAAGACGTCTCATTGGTTATTGATGCAGGGAGCAGTTGTTTTTGGCCAATCGGATGCTTTTGTCCCACCAAGTGGTGTTCCCGAGGTCGCATCGGAAAACTAAGACGTTCCTCGTCAAAAACTACAATGTGCAGAACCACCTGCCAATCAGAGGCTAGGAAATATTTGTTATATTTCGTATATAGCTTACGCTTTGCTCTATTGGAACTATCCCTTTAAATACTATCATAAACTTTCACCATGTGGACGCACCCATCTGCCTGACCACTCCCACATCCGCTCCTATATAAGCGGGGTCATGGCCACACTACAGCTCCTTCCCTACTTTCACCACGAAGCCCGTGTAAAGCACCGCTTTAGGTTTAGTGTTAAAGTAGTTAGTTGGTAAAGGAGCTGCGTTGACATTGTACCTTTTTGTTTTTCTCTCTCTCACTAATTTTCGGAAAAAATAAAGCGATACTGTTTTCACCACCGGAGGACTTAGACGACTACCGTTCTAACCTCCACCAGCGCTTCACTGTCGCGGCTTCCTCCGTGCGTCTTGGGGCGTCCCCGGCTCCACGTTTGTGGCAGGCAGGTGCGTCTGAGCGGCGTCCGGAGGAGAGTAGGCGTCGCCGAGGAGCCGTCGAGCCTCTGTCTCCTGTGAGATGGCCGGGTTCCGGCTCTGGTTCCTCCGACAGAGGGCAGTCCCTCTGGTGCCATGGGATCTGCGGTGCAGACTCTTCACCTCCTCTCGTTCCCGTCTCACGACGGTGAGCAGCGGGGGCGGACAGCTTAGCGGCGGCGTTGGGCTGGCTCCGAGCGAGGATTCCCTCGCCTCTTCTCCATATCCGATGGAAACTGAGGATTACATGGAGGCGGCGGGGGCTTTCTTGTTCGAAGGCCCGGTGGAGACGAGGCACTCTCCCCCTCAGGGAGTGGCGGAAGGTGCTGTGTCTGCCCGGGGACCCTCGTTCTCCGGGACTGGGTTAAAGTCTCCACCCCCGAGACGAGATGCCCTTCTATCGACCGCACCGGATGCTGGCTCACGCCTATCCATTGGAGACAGTGTGTGCAGCCTCCCGACCGAAATGAAGGCGAACCAGAAGGAGATATATGACGGGGCGAAGCGGCACAAGGGTGTGTTCAAGGTCGTCTGTACCGGCCCATGGACGCCATGACCTACGCCCCCCTGCCCGCCGTCCTCCCCTTTAACCTCTTCCACCCGTGCGGTCCATCGGCGGACCGCAAATTGCATCAAGGAGGTGAGGAAGCACTTTATTCCAAAGTCAGCCCTGACTTACCGCACCCCCCCCCCCCCCCCCCCCCCCCCTAACGGCTGTGATTGGAGGAGGTCTGGCGTAGATGCGTTCCCCACTCCTCGCCGTGGATAATGACGTCGTCGATCTAGGCCGCTGCGTGCTCTCGGTGGAGTCGGAGGATCTGGTCCATCAGCCTCTGAGATGTGGCCGGAGCGCCGTGTGGACCGAAAGGACAACATGGTGGAACAACCTGTCTGGGCTGGCACACGCTGTTTTCTCCCCATCCTCTGATGCCTGGGGAACCTGCCAGTAGCTTTTAGTGAGGTCTAACGTGGCGATGTATCTTGCTTTCCCTAGCCGTTCAATAAGACTAAATCTAACCTGAAATTGTATTGATACATTGAGAGGTGAACTGCTCTTATATTTTAGGTTTTTAATTGTTCTTAATTAAAGGCTCTTATATTTTAATTGTTTTATATTTGTATTCTTATTGCAAATGACTTTTTTACCGTTGTGTTATTTTTAATGATCACCTTGTGTCAGTGTGGCGTTCCACAGGGAAGCTGCCTCGGTCCACTTTTATACTCTTTCTTTTTGTAAATGATTTGCCATATGTATCAGAGAAATGCAGCAATGGTGATATATGCAGATGATACAACTCTGCATGTATCTGCAGAGAACAATGAGCAAGTTAACAAGCTGCTAAGCAGCTTCATATTACAGTCACAGTTCTTTGCTTGTTTATAGTTAGTAGTATTCCGTATCCTTGTCTCGTGTCTTACCCGTTCTGTCTCTCCTCTCCCCCAGTCCCTCATCTGGCTCCCTGTGCGGTCTCTACCTGGATACCGTGCATGACCTCCGCCTGCCTGAGCTGTCTCTACCTGGATACCGTGCATGACCTCCGCCTGCCTGAGCTGTCTCTACCTGGATACCGTGCATGACCTCCGCCTGCCTGAGCTGTCTCTACCTGGATACCGTGCATGACCTCCGCCTGCCTGAGCTGTCTCTACCTGGATACCGTGCATGACCTCCGCCTGCCTGAGCTGTCTCTACCTGGATACCGTGCATGACCTCCGCCTGCCTGAGCTGTCTCTACCTGGATACCGTGCATGACCTCCGCCTGCCTGAGCTGTCTCTACCTGGATACCGTGCATGACCTCCGCCTGCCTGACTATTCTCCACGCCTACACCCTGTATGGACCGTATGAGGATCGAGTTAACTTGTATGACCCCCCCACCTGGCTGACCGCCCCGCGCCTGGCCTAACCCCCTGACTGTCTGACCCCCCACCTGGCTGACCACCCCGCGCCTGGCCTAACCCCCCGACCGTCTGACCCCCCACCTGTCTGACCACCCCGCGCCTGGCCTAACCCCCTGACTGTCTGACCCCCCACCTGGCTGACCACCCCGCGCCTGGCCTAACCCCCCGACCGTCTGACCCCCCACCTGTCTGACCACCCCGCGCCTGGCCTAACTCCCTGACTGTCTGACCCCCCACCTGTCTGACCACCCCGCTCCTTGCCTAACCCCCTGACTGTCTGACCCCCCACCTGTCTGACCACCCCGCTCCTTGCCCACGCCCCGACCATCTGACCCATTGCCTGTCTGACCGCCCCGCGCCTTGCCTAACCCCCTGACTGTCTGACCCCCCACCTGTCTGACCACCCCGCTCCTTGCCTAACCCCCCGACCGTCTGACCCATCGCCTGTCTGACCACCCCGCTCCTTGCCTAACCCCCCGACCGTCTGACCCATCGCCTGTCTGACCACCCCGCGCCTTGCCTAACCCCCCGACCGTCTGACCCATCGCCTGTCTGACCACCCCGCTCCTTGCCCACGCCCCGACCGTCTGACCCATCGCCTGTCTGACCACCCCGCTCCTTGCCCACGCCCCGACCGTCTGACCCCCCACCTGTCTGACCACACCGCGCCTTGCCTAACCCCCTGACTGTCTGACCCCCCACCTGTCTGACCACCCCGCGCCTTGCCTAACCCCCCGACCGTCTGACCCATCGCCTGTCTGACCACCCCGCACCTTGCCCACGCCCCGACCGTCTGACCCATCGCCTGTCTGACCACCCCGCACCTTGCCTAACCCTCACTTTAGCATGAACACACACCCGCACACATGCTGCACACGCCCACACTCAACGGTCACCGTACACAATGAAAAGGTAACTTTAAAAAATAAGAACAGGAGTGGTTCTTGTATAGTGAACAGAAGGATATAGCAAGTTAGCATAAGGACACATAGTATAACTGTAGATTGTATAGCATAGCATTGTATAGTAGTGTACATAAGACCCAGTGCCTCATCCGTAGCTAACTGTGTATTGCACTATCGCAGGACCTTAGCATGTCTTATCGTGCTCTTGTAAACTTTATGTACATATACCTGTTATTATTATTGCATTGTATTATTGCACATTGTCTTATTGCACAAATGTCCTATTCTTATTACTTGTGTTGCACATTGCTGCGGGCATGAGCCCCCGCATTTCACTGTATGCTTGTATGCATAGCCGCCTACGTAATGGAGCAGGCAAAGCGGGTGCTCTACCAGTATTGAACTTGGGGGAGCAAACTTGTCTCTTTGCTCCCTCACTTTTTGATCATATGATATATCCCCCCCCCAATATATAAATATTATCTAACCATAACTATGTAATTTCAATCAAATTAATAATACGCAATGACACTTAATAGCACGTTTTTAAGTTTCCAAAGATTGCGACACCCCCCTGCCCGATATGGTTTGATCCAGCCCCCAGCAGACAGAGCGACGCGCACTCCAGTCTCACAGCGCTGCAGCCTCCAGGTGTAAGCTGGTACGCAGGCAGGCAGGCAGCGTGAACACTTTGTCACAACAGCAGGATCTTCCACTAAGTAAGTTCAGTTGTTCGAACAAACTATTATGTTAGACATCATCTTTACTATTGAGTGGTATAACTTCTACCACGCAATACAATAAAATTGTTTCACGGTCCGAAATGCCATCTGGTCATACCAATAATAATAATAATAATAACAAAGTTTCCCTCTGGTTGGCGTTAGCTTTAGTGCTAGCCGCTAGCTAACGTTGTCATATATCTAGATATGTGGTGTCGTCAGCTGGATAACGTTGACTTCGTTTGCAAATTTTAACGTTCGCTATGGCAGACGAGCAGGGCCGGATTAACGACGGCCACGGCCCGTGGGCCTTTAGTGACGAGGGCCCCCCCAATTTTTTTCTTTTTTTTTTTTATTATAATAATAATGCAATAAAAGTCTGAAAATGTAGGGATTATGTCCATGAGTGTCATTTTTAGAAATTAAGGCCTGCCTCTTATATAAGCCTCTCTAATAAAGGCCTGGTGCTCTTTGCAGCTGAGGTAAATAGAAGACCCGTCCTATATTTGAGGATTTACGGTAAATCAAGATGTTCAATTATCTTAAGGTACAATACCTGAAATGAAAATGTGTGTGTGTGTCCAGCCAACCAGGTAACATGGCAGAAAAAAGAAAGAATACAGACATCGGAGCATTTTTCAGTACACCAAAACGCAAAGTAAGATAGTAGCCTAATAGCTCAAAGACTTAAAGGGCGGACTCCACAAATAATGGATCGCACGGTGTTAATTGCACCCTTACTTACAATTCATTATGAATTGTAAATGGGGGACCCTGATGTAAACAAAACAAAAGTATTTTTCTGGTCTGCATCCCCTTAACAATTGTGTGTATTGAGCCGTACTATATTGTACCCATTCTGCAATATGTTAATTCCATTTTTTAATATTATTATTATTATAGTAATTGGCTATCATACTGCAATATAAACTGAGTTTTATAGTGAAAAGAGCAGCTTTATTAGTCAAGATTGAAGGCTCTATATTGCAGGAAATTGCACGTACAGGTTCATTAAATGAAAAAAATATCTGCCGTGGAGGGGGTCGTGCCGGACCCCCTCCAAACCACCCCTTGCCTGTCAACAAAAAAATAAATAAAAAAACAAATTAAATAGAAAAAAAAAGAAAAAAAAATATTAAAATTGCACCCCCACTTTCAACTATAACTAGGCGGCCATGCTTGTATGTCATGACAAATAAAACTCTTGACTTGACTTGACCCCCCGACCGTCTGACCCATCGCCTGTCTGACCACCCCGCGCATTGCCCACGCCCCGGACCGCTTGAGTATCTGATCCGGCATATACGACCCCCCCCCCCCTGACTACCCTGCTCCTTCTCATAACCCCCGGACATTATGAATATCCTCCGGCCTTACCGACCACTGCTTGAACAACCTGAACAGTCGTATAGTAAAATACCCGTCTTTTTGGGTTTTACCAAGTTCTGTCTGCAGTGTCTGTTTGCATATTGGGTTCCACTAGCTCAGTCGTGACATTTTCTCTGTAATGATGATGTGATGTAACTTCATAAGATAATGCTTCAGACACTTTTGCATCCTAAATAATACAGTTCTGTGAAAATTTAAACTTACTGTTGAAATATTTGACACTGAACATAATTGAACATTGTGTCAATCAGCAGCTTCAGTATAAAGAGTATGTTTTGGTGGAAAACTGGCTCATGCACTGCGTACGTATTTTCAATGTAGAAACTCTGTATTTACAAGGCAAGGGGGTAACCTATCATTCATACTTAATAGCTCCCATGTTTGTTTGTGGTGAGTCCGTTTGGTGGACAAATAACTACACATGTTAGTATATATTTTTTATATTACATATTTTGTTATAAAGTCAAATACTATATATCCAAATACTTGTGACAAAATGTTTTGTGTCTTTGTAGATCCACTGTAAGTTGTAATGCACATGTGTAAATGACAAACTGAAGCACAGTATTGTTGAAATTGCACATAGTAAAGGGTTAACCTTCTGTCGTGTGACAGTGAAAGGGTTAAACATAATTTGTGCAGTTTTGAATTGAACTAAGTCCATGAATTTCATTGTTTGGATCTTTAAAAACAAAATGTGTATGATCTACAGTAGGTATCTTGCATGATGTACTATCCTTATTGTTGTGTTCTATAACATTACATGTTGAAGCTGTACTTCCCAAGAGTCTCCACTATGGGGCGTAGTTGATACAATGCCATGTTATGCATACAGAAGGAGAGAAGAAGAGGAGTCCTTCCTTGCTATACCACACTGTATGAGATAGACCATGCTTGTACCCTGCTATGCTTGACTAAAAGGCTAACGAGTAACCTGCTTCCTGAGTCTTATTACTACACCTCTACCTACATACAAAATACTACGTATGTACAACATAACAATTGGCGAGGAGTGAAGTTGAACCGGGGAATTCTTTTATGACGTTTTTACTGCAGGAGAAATGGCTATTTTCCTTTTGCCTTCTCCGACGGCGTTTTTACCATGCCCCGGAGAACCTACTATGCCGTTCAAGACTTGGCACCAGATGTTCAAGAATTACATGCTGGTAATAAATGCGACTGGAAATGGTTGGTCCGAAGCTCGGAAGAGAGCTACCCTTCTACATTGTCTTGGTACCGAGGGTCAGCGGATTTTCTACACATTGCCAGATACAGGTGATTCTGTGGCTGACGCTGTGGCAGCGTTGGATGCACATTTTACTCCAAGAATCAACGTAGTAGTCGAGCGACACACGTTCAGAAAGCGTGCACAAGCACCGCATGAAAGCATTGCACAATACGTCGTTGCTTTGCGTGACCTAGCTACCAGATGTGACTTTGATAATAAAACTGAGGGAAATCTCCGGGATCAGTTGATTGAACATGTAGCTAGCCCACAGATAAGGGAACGTCTACTGCTTGAACCAGGTTTGATGCTGGACAAGGCTATCAATCTAGCTACGCAGTTTGAAGCAGCTGCACTGCACGCTAAAGCTATAAGTACCGAGCGTGTTGCTCCAGTACATGCCATGACGCCGCAGTCTCAGAATACTTTCAAGAAACGGTACTGGCAGCGCTACCGTCCAGCTGAACCTGCTGCTGCTACTGATTCTGCTTCCACTCGCTCTTGCTACCGATGTGGCTCGGGAAGCCACCTGGCGAACTCTTCACAATGTCCAGCGGTAAAAGTGACTTGCAAATTATACCAGAAAACAGGACATTTTACTCGTGTCTGCCGTGCCAAAACAGTCGGTGAGTACAGTGGAAATTCCTGAAACTACAGTGCTATGCTTGGAAGCTTCTGACATTACAAAAAGGATTGTATGCAATGTGCATGTACACACACCTACTACCCAGGCTCAAGAATTGAGACTGGTTGTGGACACAGGTTCAGCAGTATCCATAATGCCACTGTCTACTTATGAGAAATACTTCAGTGAAACTACCCTATTCGGCTGGTGTCGTACACCAAGGCTAGCATACCTGTCATGGGGTGCCTACAGGCGCAGGTGAGGAGAGACAATGTCACAGTCCCTGCTACATTTTACGTTGTGGATAAAGGAACTCCCCTGCTGGGAATGGACCTGTTGACTGCACTCCACCTCTGCATTAGTGGAACTACTGTCCTTCCCTCCTCCGCTCCTACGCCGTCTACACCTGCCCCTGTGATGGCTACTACTGTCACAGCTCCTACGGCATTTGGCTGTGCAAAAGGCTTTGTGCATTGTGTAAAAATGTACCCTACTGTTAAGCCAGTCCACCAGAAGTTACGCCGCTTGCCTTTCGCGGTCAGGGACGCCGTCTCTACGGATACTACTTGTAACGGCAACATGCCGGTGCCGTTTCCTGGTGTAGACGGGGAGTGAATCCATACGCGCTCAACGTCCAAAGAAATAGTCTTCACACATTAAGCTCCGTTATCAGACACCGATGTGGTGATCCGATTTAATTAGAATAATTAGGTTACATGGGAGGGTTGATCACAGTGATCCTAAACGTCATATAACCTGGTCTAATTGCTTAAAGTGTTTCCTAAATAAGACTAATCTAAACAGTTTCCGAAAGCGTCCTGAAGCGCTGAAGCGTTCTAAGCGTTCTAAAGCGTTAAGCTTCCTAAGCGAGCGGTAAGAAAATCATATGCCTTCCCCATCGGCTACCCCCACAGCTGATTCCTATCACCTATTTAATGATCTCTGCCGCGCCGTGGCCGATCACCTGACAGGTGCAGGTGATCCACTCACAGCGCAACAGAGTCCACCCAACAGGCTACACAGAATCATAACATTCCCCTCAATCATTACATTCCCATAAATCATTACATTCCCATAAATCAT
Source organism: Notolepis coatsorum (assembly GCF_963971535.1). NCBI lineage: Eukaryota > Metazoa > Chordata > Actinopteri > Aulopiformes > Paralepididae > Notolepis > Notolepis coatsorum. The sequence continues at coordinate 120,170 of NW_028169738.1, read as the reverse complement.
TACATTCCCATAAATTGTAACATTCCCATAAATTGTAACCTTCTAATAATGATAATAATAATAGTAATAATGATAATATTAATACTAATAATAATAATAATAATAATAATAATAATAATAATCAATAACAAAAAACACTCATTCGGCCTTTACACCGGCCCCTAATTGTGTTTACACAATTACAAAATAAATAACATGGCCAGGTGAGTGTTCATTCACGGCTGGCAATCCTCCTTTTGGCTCCAGTAGTAGGCACTGGTTGAACCTTCGTCATTTGGAAAGGCTTCCTGGATCCGTCCGAGCGGCCAGGGTTCCTGGGCGCTGTGTAGTCCACTATAATGGCTAAGGCACAGTCCTTACCGGCCCCATTATCTTCACCAAGCCTCACCTTTGGCTCTTTAACCGGTGTGGCTGATGCTCCTGCTCGTGTTTGCCATCCATAATGGATATGATAATGTTCATCCCGAGTCCATATTCTGGTCTTCTGGACATTCCATGTTACAAAATAATAAATCTTCATAGCGATGATTAATTCATAACTTAAAAGAGTCCATAATAAACTTAAATGTCTTAATGATGCATATTCCTTGGTCTTAATTGGGTATTATTGTCGTTTGATCAATACACCAATGCATCATGTTCACATTCTTGTGTTTGTGTTTCCTTTTCTCAAGGTCAAGGCCTTGTCAGGACCTTGGTCAGCCTCCCCTTTACCCTACCAAAGTGGGCTGAAAGGGGGGGGGCTTGAGAGTCCACAATCCACCTCACTCCAGAGTTTGCCATGGTGGTGCCTTGGAATGATGATGTGAATCAAGCACCACTCATGTCGTCTTCTCTTTCTTCTTTTATGATACACCTTGTACCAGACATGGCTATCTTCTTTGTTTAGCTCTTGAAGAGGTACATTCTCTGTGCTGTTAGATATGCCAGTCTTCTCTTTGCACTTAGATCTTTTAGAGTTGTCTCTGCTCTGAGATCTTCCAGACTTGTTTTTTCTCTTAGATCCTCCAGAGTTGTCTCTGCTCTGAGATCTTCCAGACTTGTCTTTTCTCTCCACCACTACTCCTCTCTTGTTCTTAGTCTTCTCGGGCTTGATGTCCTCTTCTTCATCCCGTTTACTTTTCTTGACCTTGTTTTTAGTCTTGATGTTCTTAGGTTTGAAGTCGATTCCTGTCACGTCATCTCGCTCCCTCTTCAGAGACTTCTGGTGTTTAGGAGAGTGGTAGGGGTCCTCTTCATGCTCAGACTTCATATTCTTCTTACGTGAACTGTTCTCTTCCAATACAGAACTGTTCTCTTCCTTCTTAATCTTGCCGTCTGGTGACTTCACTTTCTCCTTCTTTCTCTTGTTCTTGTACTTGTCCTTGTCCTTCCGTTTATCCGTGCCGTCATCTTTGCGCTCTGCATCCTTCATGAGCTTATTTTGCAGGTGCGTGGAAACCTGAGCCACCTGTGGCTTGGTGGCGGCTGTCTGCTGCCGTTTCAGCTGTTGTCTTTGTTTGCCGTCAAGGAACTTCACTTTCTCCTCTGGCTTCTTCTTCAGCTGAGCCTGGCCGGCTGCAGACTTCGGGGTTGGTGCCATCTGGACTTGGTTCTGTTGCTGGTTCTGCTGAGCCTGGAGAACCAGGCCCTGGGCTAGCTTCTGTTGTTGTTGCTGTTGGTGTTGTTGCTGCTGCTGTTGCTGCTCTTGCTGCTGTTGTTGCTGCTGTTGCTGCTCTTGCTGCTCTTGCTGCTGTTGCTGCCGTTGCTCTTGCTGCTGCTGTTGCTGCTGTTGTTGCTCTTGCTGCTCTTGTTGCTGCTGGCATTGTTCTTGCTGTTGTTGCTGCTGGCGTTGCTGCTCTTGTTGCTGCTGGCGTTGCTCTTGCTGCTCTTGTTGCTGCTGGCGTTGTTCTTGCTGTTGTTGCTGCTGGCTTTGCTGCTCTTGTTGCTGCTGGCGTTGTTCTTGCTGCTCTTGTTGCTGCTGGCGTTGTTCTTGCTGTTGTTGCTGCTGGCGTTGCTGCTCTTGTTGCTGCTGGCGTTGTTCTTGCTGTTCTTGTTGCTGCTGGCGTTGTTCTTGCTGTTGTTGCTGCTGGCGTTGCTGCTCTTGTTGCTGCTGGCGTTGTTCTTGCTGTTGTTGCTGCTGGCGTTGCTGCTCTTGTTGCTGCTGGCGTTGTTCTTGCTGTTCTTGTTGCTGCTGGCGTTGTTCTTGCTGTTGTTGCTGCTGGCGTTGCTGCTCTTGTTGCTGCTGGCGTTGTTCTTGCTGCTCTTGTTGCTGCTGGCGTTGTTCTTGCTGTTGTTGCTGCTGGCTTTGCTGCTCTTGTTGCTGCTGGCGTTGTTCTTGCTGTTGTTGCTGCTGGCGTTGCTGCTCTTGTTGCTGCTGGCGTTGTTCTTGCTGCTCTTGTTGCTGCTGGCGTTGCTGCTCTTGTTGTTGCTGTAGAGACACGAGGTAGGCCCTCTCCTGTTGAAGCTGTCTCTGCAGCCGCAGAAGTTGTCGCTGATCCTCAATCCGTCTACGCTTGTACTTCCGCTCTCTCTCCTCTCTTCTCAGCTGCTCTTTGCAGGCAGGCATGTCACTTGGGTTGACAGAGTCAGAGTAAAACTGTTTCTTGTCAGCCGGTCTGGCCTCCTGTTGCTGTTGCTGGTGGCTAATTAGCTGGAGCTGCTCCTGCTCCTGCAGCCTCAATTTAACCTTTAATTCAGCCTTTAAATTAGCCTCCTGCAGCCTTAATCTATCCTCTAATTCAAAATGTTCCATTACTTTGATTTTGGCTTTTGATACAGAGATGTCATTATCAATTTCCAACATCTCCCTCTCTGCCTTTAATGCAGCTCTCTTTAGACTAAATTCAGCATTTAAATTAGCCTCTACTGCAGCTCTGTTATGGCTTAATTCAGCCTCTAATGCAGCCCTCTTTAGACTAAATTCAGCCTCTACTGCAGCTCTGTTTAGACTTAATTGAGCCTCTACTGCAGCTCTCTTTAGACGATATTCAGCCTCCATTTCCGCTTGTGTCAAATCCATGTTCTCTGTTTCAATATCTGGCATCTTGTGTCAAATCCATGTTCTCTGTTTCAATATCTGACATCTTGTGTCAAATCCATGTTCTCTGTTTCAATATCTGACGCTTGTGTCAAATCCATGTTCTTTGTTTCAATATCTGGCATCTTGACATCTTGTATATATTTATCGACCAGTTCTTAAGACAGCTTTATAATTTGGTTTATATTCCACGGCGTCGTTTGCGCGGGCCACGTACGCAGTAGTGTCTATACCATTCATACACTCTACTCACGCACGTTCCGTTTGTTGTCCTCGAGCCGGGAGGGAGGATCCTCCCCTCTTGGTGGTGATGCTTTCGTTGATCGATCCTGTTGCTGATCACAGGCAGCGATGTCCTCGGGCTGTGATCATTCACTGTGCTGGTGTGGATCGATTCCTTCCTGCTGATCGCTGATCTTTGATTGTCTCTCACAACAATGCTGGCTGGCTCCTTGTTGTCAGTCATCTTGCGAGTCCTCCTCCGGTGTTGTCCTTATTGACGCGCGCCTCTGCCTTGGGTCGCGTCAATATCTGCGCGAGTCCTCTTTCACTTTATTGAAGCCCCTGTGACTTCAATAAAAGCTGATTTTCTTACTTACTGTAACGGCAACATGCCGGTGCCGTTTCCTGGTGTAGACGGGGAGTGAATCCATACGCGCTCAACGTCCAAAGAAATAGTCTTCACACATTAAGCTCCGTTATCAGACACCGATGTGGTGATCCGATTTAATTAGAATAATTAGGTTACATGGGAGGGTTGATCACAGTGATCCTAAACGTCATATAACCTGGTCTAATTGCTTAAAGTGTTTCCTAAATAAGACTAATCTAAACAGTTTCCGAAAGCGTCCTGAAGCGCTGAAGCGTTCTAAGCGTTCTAAAGCGTTAAGCTTCCTAAGCGAGCGGTAAGAAAATCATATGCCTTCCCCATCGGCTACCCCCACAGCTGATTCCTATCACCTATTTAATGATCTCTGCCGCGCCGTGGCCGATCACCTGACAGGTGCAGGTGATCCACTCACAGCGCAACAGAGTCCACCCAACAGGCTACACAGAATCATAACATTCCCCTCAATCATTACATTCCCATAAATCATTACATTCCCATAAATCATTACATTCCCATAAATTGTAACATTCCCATAAATTGTAACCTTCTAATAATGATAATAATAATAGTAATAATGATAGTATTAATACTAATAATAATAATAATAATAATCAATAACAAAAAACACTCATTCGGCCTTTACACTACTACTACTACTGCTACTACTGCTGCTGCGGATACTACTACTACTACTACTACTACTACTACTACTACTACTACTACTACTACTACTACTACTACTACTACTACTACTACTACTACTACTACTACTACTACTGCTGCTGCTGCTGCTACTGCTGCTACTACTACTGCTTCTACTGACTCTGCTATGGATGTGGAGCCAGAGATGGTAGCACACACCTCTGCTACACTCAGTGCCCTGTCGGTGACTGAGTTTGGGGCTGCTTGCTCTACCTGCCCTGAAGTGACTGCACTGCATGGTCAGATTAACAGGGGTTGGCCTCACACAGCGAAATCAGTGAGCCAAGATCTGATCACATACTTCAAGATCAGAGAGGAACTGTCAGTCAAGGACAATTACGTCCTCGGAGGCAACCGCCTCATCGCACCAGTGTCCTTTACGCCATACATTGCTCACACTGGCACACGAGAGCCACACGAGAGCCACGTACGCACTAAGCAGCGTCTGCAGGATCTCTATTGGTGGCTGAAGATGGACTCTCAGGTTCAGGCCGACATATCCAAATGTGTCTCTTGTCAGTCTAATGACAAGATGGCCAAGATTTATTTTGCACCTCTACAGCCAGTTCCACTGCCAGACGGCCCGTGGAAGAAGCTAGGCCTCGACATAGTTGGGCCCTTCGAGTCAGCTGTGCCAGCCTGCCGTTACGCAATCACACTGACGGACTACTATTCTAAGTGGCCAGAGGTAGCCTTTTCTCACAACGCTACAACTACGGATGTAACCAAGTTCCTAAGCTCTGTGTTCGGTTGCCATGGTAACCCAGAGAGCGTCGTCACAGACAATGGACCTCAATTCACATCAGCAGCCTTCGCCGAGTACCTCAAGGAAAGAGACATCGACCCCAACGAGTGCGGTAGTTATAGACCTTTAAGCCTCCTCGGAACAGATATCAAACTGTACTCTAAGGTATTAGCCATCAGATTACAAAAGCATATGACGTCTTTAGTTCACCCGGACCAAACTGGCTTCATAGGAGGCCGCCTGATCACTGAGAACATAAGACGTATACTGCACGTACTTGATGCCGACAAGGAGGACACCATACCTAAGGCGATGCTGTCCCTGGATGCTATGAAGGCCTTTGACAGGCTGGAATGGTCGTATCTGTGGGCAGTGCTAGAAAGGATGGGGTTAGGAAAAGGATTCATCGATATGATTAAAGTATTATACAAAGACCCATCGGCCATGATTACAACAGGCACAATCATCTCCGAAATATTTCCGGTATCACGCTCTGCCAGACAGGGTTGTCCTCTTAGTCCCGGACTGTTCAATCTATCATTAGAGCCTTTAGCACAATATATAAGACAATCCCAATCCATAGAACCTATCGTAATCAAGGGCACACAACAAAAAATTTGTTTATATGCGGACGATGTAATATTGTTCATGGAAAACCCCAACACCACATTGCCTCATCTGCTCAAGTTGATTGAGGACTTTGGTGATTTATCGGGATTTAAGATAAATTGGCCGAAGTCGGCTTTCCTTCCACTTAACACCCCTGCAAAAAAAGATACAACCCTTCCAGGACAGATACCGATGGTAAAACATTTCAGATGCTTGGGAGTGGAAATATTCCCTACCATAAGACAAACGGTGAAGCACAACTACACAAAAATCCAAAACAAAATCAAATACGACCTTGATAGATGGGCAAAACTTAAAAACACAGTACAAGCACGGATATCAATAGTTAAGATGGATGTACTACCTAAAATCAACTTCTTCTGTTCAATGCTACCATTACCCCCTCCAGAGGGTTACTGGAAAAGATTACACTCCTCCACATACAAATTTATTTGGAATAACAAACCACCACGTATAAAAAGATCCACCGCACAGAGAAATAAAGCAGATGGTGGCATGGCATTTCCAGATATTTTCCTATATTTTAAGGCGTACTCATTAAGTCCATTGACAACATGGTTTGACTCCCAAGCATTAGCATCCTGGAGAAAAATAGAAGAAAACATAGTAGCCCCACATAGACTGAAGGACATAGCATACACTAAACTACCAATCAAGCAGTGTGAACGAAAATTTGGCCCCATAATTACTCATGCGATCCGGATATGGCGTGAATCACAAAAAAAAAATCCTAACCCACAAAAATGGCACAATCATACTCCCTTATTCAATAACAATGCTCTCTTAATTGGAAAACGACCTATAAGATTCCCTATATGGGAAGAGCAAGGCATACACTCATTAGGGGATGTTTTTAACAAACAGGGTTTTTGTAGTGATAAAGAAATACGCAAAAAATTTAATCTCACCAAGTCCACATGGCTTTTTCACAAACAGTTAGAGCTATGTTTGAAGTCTCACGGTGTTCCATTAGACAGACCAATTGAACACCACAGATACCACAAATTCTTCTACGCAAGAGAGACATCGAGAGGTTTTGTTTCAGAATTTTATCATCAATTACTAACGTCCTCTGTTACGTTCTGGACACCGACCTCGGTCGGTGACCACCCACATTCCTGGCATATGTCACTGGGCTTGTCACCTGTCATTTCCCTGTCAATTAGTGCTGTCACTTAGGGGTGGTTCCTGATTGGCTGTCACGGGGGTGTGTGTGGAATGTTGGTATTTGTCTCTATTTAACATACCTCTCTTCTGCTTGTCCATTGTCAGGTCTTCACTAATTGCGTTCGGGGATAACGCGGACGGTTCTACTGTGGACCTCCAATAAGCTCCCATTTACCTTATCTTACACTTGTGCTTTTAGCACTTGTTCTCTCTTAGAATTTACTCTGTGTTCTTACTATTAAAGTCGAACCTGTTCAAGAGTAAACACTCTCTGTCTCTGTGATTGCCTTCAACCATTGGAATTCACCTACCTGCATTCTGACAGAAGACCTGACCATCAGAATTCCATGGAGGCCATCATGGAGATGCTCCGGACGCAGGGAGCAGCCCAGACACGGATGGAGGAACATCAGCAGCTGGTCAGCGCCGAGTTAATCCGACTCAATGGGGTCGTCGGATCATCCCAAGCGGTGGCGCAGTCGGCGTTGGCCACAGCTCGACAAGCCCAAGAAGGAGTGGCTGGTGTGCAGTCGGCGGCGGGGGAAGCAGCGCTCCACGCAGAGGAAAGTCGGGGGGGGTTCGGGGTCCAGGAGCGGTCCCGCGAACCACATCTGCAGGCGCCCGCTCGCTATGACGGATCACCAGATGGTTGTCGGGAATTCATCACCCAGTGTCTACTCGTTTTCCGGCTGCAACCACGATCATTTCCATCGGAGACAGCGCAGGTAGCGTATATTATCACACTTCTCTCCTGGGCTACGGCGGAATTAGAGGCAGGGGCAATAATCTGCGACAGTCTGGACGCCTTTACCCGGGAATTGAGAAGAGTATTCGATACTTCCCGGGTACTCTCGATCTTCGAGGCTGGTGGTCGTCTTCTCGACTGCCGGCAGGGCCTCCGCACTGTCGCAGCTTATGCTATCAATTTCCGGATCTTGGCTCGGGAGACAGCTTGGGCGGAGAACGTCTGCGTGGTTCTGTTCGTCAGGGGACTCTCAGCGCGGATGCGAGATGCTCTCTCTGCGCGTGAGATCCCCGAGCAGCTGGAAGTGCTGATCAACACCACCATCAAGATGGATAATCGGCACCGGGAGAGGGAGAAGGAGCATGTCAACAACACCCAGCCCCAGGTATGTTTTCCTTCTTCTCCTGGTGTTGATAATTCCATGCATTACACGAGTGGGCCACTGGGTGATGAATCCATGCAGCTTGGAGCGCTGTCGCTCTCGGACGACGAGAGGCAGCGCTTCATCAAAGAGCGACGCTGCTTCCGGTGCGGCCGCACCGGTCACCGCTTCGGCAGCTGTCGGGTCCAGGCTGGATCGGTTCGGCGCCAATCAGGGATGGAAGGTGCGCCGTCGGGCCTCGAGAGGGCGCCAGCAGGTGGGCTCATTCCTGCCAAAACCACGGATTCTCGCACATTTTTTGAGGTGGCGATCAACTGTGGGGGTGACATTAGGGGAACTAAGGCTCTCATTGACTCAGGGGCGGCGGGCAATTTTATTCACGTGGGATTGGTGAAGGAGTGGGGAACCCCGGTGGAGGACTTAGGGGTTCCCTTACCAGTCTATGCCCTGGACGGTCGGCCCCTGGGCAGTGGGAGCGTCACCCAGCGCACAGTTCCCTTACACATCCGGGTGGAGGGTGGGGAGTGGGAATGGGTTACTTTTTTTTGTCATCTTTTCCCCCTATTCTGTCATGGTGTTGGGTCATCCCTGGTTGTCGTCATGTGTTCGTGTCATTAATTGGAGCACGGGCGAACTCTCAACGGCGGCCGACGTCAAGTCGATCGTCAGCGGGAGTTTGCCCAAACCCTTGTCTCCCCCCCCCCTCTTCTCTTTTGTCTCCTCCCTCTTTCTCCAGGATGGTGGGGAGCGTGGCAGATTCTGATCTACCCTCTAATCCCGATTTAATAGGGGTGCCTGAGATCTATTGGGACCTGGCGGACGTTTTTAGCAAGACGCGTGCTAAAGCACTTCCGCCTCATAGATCATACGACTGTCCCATTAATCTTCTACCCGGTACCTCCCCGCCTCGCGGGCGAATGTTCTCTCTCTCACGCCCCGAAACCTTGGCCATGAACACCTACATAGAGGAGGCATTGCTTGCGGGGCACATACGCCCTTCCACTTCCCCTGCCGGCGCTGGCTTCTTTTTTGTTGATAAAAAGGATGGGGATCAGCGCCCATGCATTGATTATAGGGGATTGAATGACGTTTCCATCAAGAACCGATATCCTTTACCCCTCATGGACACGGCCTTTGAGTGCTTACAGGGGGCACAGGTCTTTTCTAAACTTGACTTACGTAATGCATACAACCTGGTCAGGATTAGAGAGGGAGACGAGTGGAAGACTGCATTTAACACACCCAATGGGCACTATGAGTATTTGGTCATGCCCTTTGGTTTGGCTAATGCTCCGGCAGTCTTCCAAGCCCTGGTTAACGACGTGCTGCGAGACTTGATTGGGGTGTCGGTGTTTGTCTACTTAGATGATATCCTGATTTTTTCTCGCGATATGGTGCAACACCAAATGCACGTTCGGGAGGTGCTAGACCGTCTCCTCAAGCATCAACTATTCGTTAAGGCTGAGAAGTGTGTGTTTCACACGGACACCGTGTCCTTCCTGGGCTTTGTGTTGACGAAGGGCGATCTGCGCATGGATCCAGCCAAGGTGAGTGCAGTTTTGGACTGGCCACGGCCTTCGTCGCTCAAGGGGTTACAACGGTTTTTGGGCTTTGCAAATTTTTACAGGCGCTTTATTCGCAATTTTAGCGCCTTAGCCAATCCCTTAACAGCTCTCACTAAGGCCTCTCTCCCTGGCTTTGAATGGTCGCCTAGGGCTGAGTCGGCCTTCTGCGATCTTAAACGTTGTTTTACATCCGCTCCTGTATTGATCCGCCATGACGCGGAGGTTCCGTTCATTGTGGAGGTGGATGCCTCTGACGTCGCGGTGGGGGGGGTGCTCTCTCAGAGATGCTTAAAGGATGGGAAGGTGCACCCGTGTGCTTTTTTTTCTCGCCGTCTGTCACCAGCCGAGCGTAATTACGACGTGGGTAATCGGGAGTTATTGGCGATCAAATTGGCACTGGAGGAGTGGAGACATTGGTTGGAGGGGGCGGCACATCCTTTCATTATTTGGACTGACCATAAGAACTTGGCTTACATCCAAGGGGCTAAACGCCTTAACGCTCGCCAGGCCAGGTGGACGTTGTTCTTCACACGATTTCGATATACCATCTCCTATAGACCCGGCTCCAAGAATATCAAACCTGACGCGTTGTCGCGCCAGTTTGATCTTCCTGGGCGGGAGGAGCAGCCCCATCCCATTATTCCACCGGCCTTGATTTTGGCACCCATGTCTTGGGGCATAGAGAAGGTGGTAAGGTCGGCGCTAACGCGGGAGCCCGATCCTGGTGGGGGTCCTCCGGGACGGTCGTATGTTCCCAAGGTGGCACGCTCACGCTTGCTACAGTGGGCACATGCGTCATCCCTCACCAGCCACCCAGGGGCAACCAGGACCCTGGAATTTATCCGTAGGAGGTTCTGGTGGCCGACAGTGGAGGGGGATACGCGTTCCTTTGTGGCGGCCTGTCCGGTGTGCGCACGTAGTAAGACCTCTCGACGGGCACCGGCGGGTCTCCTCCGACCACTTCCTATTCCTAAACGACCCTGGTCACACATATCTCTGGACTTTATTTCTGGTCTTCCCCTTTCGGACGGATTCACCACCATTTTGGTGGTGGTGGATCGGTTCTCTAAGGCGGCTCACTTTGTCCCTCTCCCCAAGCTTCCTTCGGCCCGGGAGACTGCTGATTTAATTATACAACATGTCTTTCGGGTCCACGGGCTGCCAGTAGATATCGTGTCGGACCGGGGTCCTCAGTTCGCCTCCAGGTTCTGGAAGGCGTTTGCCGCCGGCCTCGGCGCCTCTGTCAGTCTGTCGTCTGGGTTCCATCCACAGTCGAACGGGCAGACGGAGAGGGTCAACCAGGATTTGGAGGGGGTCTTGAGGTGTTACGTTGCCGGTAGTCCGGCAACGTGGAGTAGGAGGTTGGCTTGGGCTGAGTACGCGCATAATACCCTTCTCTCCTCTTCTACCGGTATGTCTCCCTTTCAGTGCCAGTATGGTTTTCAACCTCCTCTGTTTCCCGAGCAGGAGCAGGAGGCGGAGGTGCCCTCGGCCCAGGCACATGTGGCTCGCTGTCGCAGGACGTGGAAACAGGTTCGGAAGGCGCTACAGAAGGTTTCGGTTAGTACCCAACGGCAGGCTAACCGTAAGCGTCGTCCGGCTCCAGTTTACCGTCCAGGGCAGCGGGTTTGGCTTTCCACCCGGGATCTCCCTCTCCGGGTGGAATCCAAGAAGCTGGCTCCTCGCTTTATAGGACCATTTAAAGTGATTCATCGGGTTAATCCAGTGGCTTACAAGCTACGACTTCCGAGCTCTATGAGGGTTCATCCGACGTTTCATGTGTCCCTGTTGAAGCCATTCCTCTCATCGCCCTTGGCCCCGCCACTGCCTGTGGTTCCTCCGCCCCGGTTTATTGGCGGTCAACCCATTTACACGGTGCAGAGGATACTGGGTTGTAGGCGGAGGGGTAGGGGGTTTCAGTTCTTGGTGGATTGGGAGGGGTACGGGATAGAAGAGCGTTCTTGGGTGCCTCAAAGGGATATTTTAGATCCCAGCCTGATCGTTGATTTCCGGCGGCTGAATCCCGAGGCTCCTAGGTGAACGTCTGGTGCCGTTCGTCGGGGGAGGGTACTGTTACGTTCTGGACACCGACCTCGGTCGGTGACCACCCACATTCCTGGCATATGTCACTGGGCTTGTCACCTGTCATTTCCCTGTCAATTAGTGCTGTCACTTAGGGGTGGTTCCTGATTGGCTGTCACGGGGGTGTGTGTGGAATGTTGGTATTTGTCTCTATTTAACATATCTCTCTTCTGCTTGTCCATTGTCAGGTCTTCACTAATTGCGTTCGGGGATAACGCGGACGGTTCTACTGTGGACCTCCAATAAGCTCCCATTTACCTTATCTTACACTTGTGCTTTTAGCACTTGTTCTCTCTTAGAATTTACTCTGTGTTCTTACTATTAAAGTCGAACCTGTTCAAGAGTAAACACTCTCTGTCTCTGTGATTGCCTTCAACCATTGGAATTCACCTACCTGCATTCTGACAGTCCTCGTATGAAACCCTCCAACTTGACTCTGTCTGGAGGAGGGATATACCAGACCTGGAAAATGACTTTGATTGGCAAGGAGCCTGGGCAAATGTCCGACTTACATCAAGGAACCCGGATCATCAACAAATCAATCTTAACTATATTCACAGGACATACTTGACTCCTATAAGACTGTGCCGAATGGGGCTTAAACAAGATTCCAAATGCACCCAATGTACAAATGGGGACGAAGGGACATTTATGCACATGTATTGGGACTGCTCACCAGTTAAGGCATTCTGGAAAGATGTGACCCAACAAATATCAAAACTCGTATCTTGGAATATACCTGTACACCCCTCGGTATTACTCTTGAATGATGTTTTTGAGTTTGCAGTGAATCCACAGCTAAAGAGATTGGTTTTATCGGGTATCACAGTAGCCAAAAAGCTGATCGCATCACGCTGGTTTCAACCGGAAAAAATGTGCCGTAAAGTTTGGTTTCTTACATATCTCGATGTAATTTACCATGAAATATCTACAGCAAGAATTCTGGGTCTCAATGAATCCAAAATGTCAATGTGGTTAGAAGTGGTGGAGAGAATAAAAGCTAGCTTATAATGGTAGTGTCTGGTTAGGTGCGAGGGATAGTGGAGGTACTTCTCAAGGTGGGGTCCGGGAGGGGGGGGTTCGAGCTGAGCATATGTGTGTAGTTTTTTTTTTAGATAACAGGTATTATGGGTATATCTTATATAAGACAACTAACTAAAAGGTGATCTCATTGGATGTGCCCTGACAATTAATGCTTGTATATCTTATCGTGTGTTGTCATGTTTGTTTATATGTTTGTTTAAAAAATAATACAAAAATAAAATACAAAAAAAGGAAAGAGACATTGCTCACAATCGGATTTCAGTTTACTATCCGGCGGCTAATGGTGCTGTCAAACGCGTCCATCGTGTTCTGAGGAGTTGCATTCAGACAGTGATCCAGCAGTCTCAACCGTGGAAAGAGGCTGTGTTGGGTTGTCTGCAAGTATACAGAGCCACTACCCACGCCACCACTGGCGTTTCACCACATGAACTGCTTTACGGTCGTAAAATGCACACCAAACAGGACGTACTGCCCTTGCAGCCTACTGTGAGTGCACAGGACGAGACTGTGAGAGAAACGGTCCAAAACAAGCAAGCCAAAATAGCGCTACACGGATGCTAAGCGTGGCGCTCGTGCACCTGTTTTTCGGGAGGGGGAGAGAGTCAGGATTAGAACACCACATCACGTCCCCAAAGCACACCCGAGATACAGTGCACCAATGACAGTGAAAAAAGAAGATTGGCAAAAGCACCTTTCTGCTCAGTGATGGAAAGAAATGGAACGCATCCCGTCTGGCTCACACTTCTAACACTCCAGATGAGCATGACTTAGGGATCCGCCCTGCCCTGACAGCGCTCAGTGGTCACACTCCAGCACAGTCACGTGCAAGAAGCAAGCCTAGTTGGCATCAGGACTTTGTTGCACACTGAGTGAGAACTAAGAGTAATATTGGTTGAGCATATATAATTATATCTTGATAATGATTGAATAACCTGTGCTCCCTTTGTTTAATGATTACCTTGAGTTACATGTTTTATGATACTGAAAGTTTACTTAAGAGAGTGAAAAAGCAAAAGTTCTAAATTTGCATAATGCTGAGTAGAAAGTAACATTATTTTACAGAGAAGTGAGATGTTGTGTTCTATAACATTACATGTTGAAGCTGTACTTCCCAAGAGTCTCCACTATGGGGCATAGTTGATACAATGCCATGTTATGCATACAGAAGGAGAGAAGAAGAGGAGTCCTTCCTTGCTATACCACGCTGTATGAGATAGACCATGCTTGTACCCTGCTATGCTTGACTAAAAGGCTAACGAGTAACCTGCTTCCTGAGTCTTATTACTACACCTCTACCTACATACAAAATACTACGTACGTACAACATAACACTTATAGCTCTTTTTTTTGCGTCTGATGGCAGGAGATTGAAGAGTCTGCTGGGGTGTTATTAATGATGTTAGGTCCTGGTGACCCTGGTAGAGTAATGTCCTGAGGTGGTGTTGTTGTTGTATCCAAGTTATTTTGAGCACAACACACTTCACCTTTTAAAATCGCATCAATTAGAACAAGAGATTCGTTGTGTTGTCACATTTATTCATATTACTATGTGAATACTTAGGAGAGAGATCAGCTCAGTTAGTTATTACTAACTGGATGTAACAGTAGTGTATATCTGTGTCGTGTATGTCATAAATGTTATGAATTGAAAATGAGGGGGCCCTGATGTAAACAAGACTAAAGTTGTGTGTATTGAGCCGTACTGTGTTGTACCTGTTCCTAATTTATGCAAATGACATGTTTCATGTTTCAACATCAGCTTGCGACTGCAACTTGTTCCTGTTTGTGGACGACTCAGCCCTGCTGGTCTCTGACAAGAACAAGTTGCAGGTTGAAAAAACCCTCAGCTCAGAACTCGGCAGAATCTGCATATGGCTCGCTGATGACAAATTATCATTACACATGGGCAAAACAGAGTTTATTCTCTTTGGATCAAATAACAAACTCAGCAAGGCCAATGGCTTCTCAGTTACAGTGGGTGACAATATTTTCACAAGGAAAGATGAAATTACCTACCTGGGTTCCATCTTAGAGGCAATTATTTCCTGTGACAAAATGGCAACCAATATAATCAAAAAAGTCAACCAACAAACAAGATTCTTGTACCGGATCTCCTCTCTGGTAAACAAGAATACTTGAAGACTCTAACAGGAGCACTCATTCAAGGGTACTACGACTATATGCTTGCACCTCATGGTACCAAAGCACCTCAAAGGCACTAAAAACAAGATTACAAACATCACAAAACAAACTGGTCAGACTACTACTTGACCTTACTCCTAGAACCCACCTCACCCCTGCCCACTTTGACTACCTAGGATGGCTTAGAGTAGACGACAGAGTACAGCAACTTGCAATGGGCCTGGTCTACAAGATACACTACACGACCAAGGTACCCATGTACATGTCAAAATACTTCCCAAAGGTCAGTGAATACCACGACCACAACACCAGAGGGAGCTCCACAAATCATGGCCAACCCAGATTCGGCTTATGACACAACAATGTGGAATGCCCTACCCACAGCCGTAAAATAATGTGAATCACTACCCACCTTCAAAACCGCTCTAAAAAAGCACCTACGAGAGGCCGCAATTCGAAACTGGCCCCGGTAAATGTCCAAACCCCCCACCCCAAATGTACAGTTTCCTCCCACTCAAATGTATATATTCTCTTTTAGAAACTCTGTCTGTAAATAAAGAGTACTGTATATTTGTATATCAACTCAGTTAGTTATATTACTATGTGAATACTTAGGAGAGAGATCAGCTCAGTTAGTTATTACTATGACCTTATTATGAGAGATCTAATCCAATCAGTCATGTGGTACGGCAGCGCACAAGGCTTTCAGTGTAAACACAAGACTCGATACACTCCACGTAATCCTCCTGACTACTTGACACACGCGATACAGTGTGAAGTCTCTTTGTCTCAGAACTCGACTGGACCAAGACTTTTTACTAAAACATCTGGACAGTGGCGGCCCATACTATCTACTGTGGGTGGTCGCAGCCGGGGGTTCACGTTAGGTCGAGTTGAAAATGTAACGTTAATAAATGCTCTGGAGCAATCTCTCTCTCTGTCTCTCGGATCAATCCAATAAAATAATTAACACATGTATATGTTGTAATTTTAAACAACTCACCATTCATTCATTCATACATTATGCATCAGCAGCAGCTAAAATTAATGTCATAGTTCACAACACAGCAGCACGTTTTGAACCGCTATTATCATCTCAGCAAGGCAGCACCGTCAATACTTTCCGTAGCCGCATTTCTCGGAGACACAGGAACACAGCATCGCTGTGTTGAGAGAGAGAGAGAGAGAGAGACTCACTGTTTAGTCGAAACGTCCAGGGCAGGAGGGCTTGATAAAGTGTATAATCCACTGTCCCACAGTCCCAGACTGTTGATGTATATCCAGACCACTGTCCAGACTGCATCCGCCATATTATAGCTTCCTGTTAGCCAAGTGTTAGCTTAGCACCACACAACACAAGTACTGTGATGATTTCTTTGCCCATTTCCGCGTCGAACAGACTGCAAACTACCTGGCGTTCTATCGCCATGCTCTAAGACAAACTCTAACCTTAACCAACTTTGAAAGAGTGCCTAAGCTTAACCGTCGAAAGAACTTGCCGTCACGCTCTAAGACAAATAGCTGCATCTCACAACAACACAAGTTAAACAACAGAAATTGGCGTCGGCCAATCAGAGAGCGTCTCCGCGAAATGCGTCTACGAAAAAATAAATCTGGCGTCGGCCAATCAGAGAGCGTCTCCGCGAAATGCGGCTACGGAAATTATAGAGGCTGCTTGCCTAGACCGCTTCAAATCGCGCTCGGCTTCCAACATAATACATCATATTTCAACGCACAACGCGTTACGCACTGATTGGCTGCGACGGATACAGCGATGAAACAGTGCACGTCGTGCACGCGCACTAAGAGCGCTATTGTGTCTAGCCCGGGCCGAGAGAAATACGGCTAGGAGAAATGCGGCTATGCGACAGTGAGTCACTTCCTGTTCAGGAAAACGATTATTTTTATTTGATATATTAACGTTATATTGTGCATTGGAAACACAAACATACTTAAAATGAGTAAATATTATTCATTTTAAACATGTTTATATTATTTATAGGGCTATAAAACAAAAAACAAAAATAAAATATTTCTTGTTCTTCTCTCTTTTAACAGGGGGGTCGGCGCCCGAGCGCCCCCAGTGGCCAGCCGCTACTGCATCTGGATCAAAACTTTGTTCTTGTGGAAACAGATCAGCCTGTGAACCATGCAAGGTGCCAACCTGCTCATCGGGAACAATTAGGGGGTTAAGTGTCTTGCTCAAGCACACTTCGACACGCTGCCCGGGAGGAGCGGGAATCGAACCGGGAACCTTCCGACTCCTCCTTGTGCCCTCCTCTTACAATCATTTCATCAAGGACAACGATCGATGGAGAGCAAACACACAGCGGGCACTGAGCACCTACAAGCCCTGTGTGTTATTGTACTCATTAGCAATATAAAGCACATGGCTACTTTGCATAGATGATTGAACACACTGTATGATTGGCTTATCGACGTGCAAAGCAGACACAAGCGACACACACAGACTAGAAAGAAGAGCAAACTGCAAGCACACACCCACACACACAGAGGAGCGTGAAGTCACTGTATATTACTGTACAGATGGACTATTTATAGTTCCCAGTAGAACACAGTAGAGCTTAGATAGGTTGCCCCAGACTGGCAGTGGGGTTTTCTTTTTTTTCTTCTAAAAGTACAAAGTGTGTTCAGATTGTTGTTAACTCTCACACCGCAGCAACGCAACACTAGCCCAACACACCCACATGCACACTTTAAACAAACGCTCACCTTTAACATTCACTTAGACACTTTCACCACTTTTAATACTACACCATATTTTATCTATTTATTATTCATAGATTTGCACTACATCCATACCTCATTTTTGCATATTAAAAAGAAGTTTGCATTTTGTGCCTCATTGTTTGCATTTTGTGCCTCATTGTTTGCATTTTGTGCCTCATTGTTTGCATTTTGTGCCTCATTGTTTGCATTTTGTACCTCATTGTTTGCATTTTGTACCTCATTGTTTGCATTTTGTGCCTCATTGTTTGCATTTTGTGCCTCATTGTTTGCATTTTGTGCCTCATTGTAATAGATACATCGTTCCAAAGGATTTGACCGAGTGAGATTCAAAAGGAAAATGCTTTGCATTTATTGAAGCGCATCATACCGCACCATACCACACCGCGCCGTACGTACCGCACCACCTCCCATCACACCACACCGTACGTACCGCACCATACCACACCACACCGTACGAACAGCACCACCTCCCATCACACCACACCGTTCGTACCGCCCCACCTCCCATCGCACCACCTCCCATCACACCACCTCCCATCACACCACCTCCCATCACACCACCTCCCATCGCACCACCTCCCATCACACCACCTCCCATCGCACCACCTCCCATCACACCACCTCCCATCACACCACCTCCCATCGCACCACCTCCCATCACACCACCTCCCATCACACCACCTCCCATCGCACCACCTCCCATCGCACCACCTCCCATCGCACCACCTCCCATCACACCACCTCCCATCGCACCACCTCCCATCGCACCACCTCCCATCACACCACCTCCCATCACACCACCTCCCATCACACCACCTCCCATCACACCACCTCCCATCACACCACCTCCCATCGCACCACCTCCCATCGCACCACCTCCCATCGCACCGCCTCCCATCGCACCACCTCCCATCACACCACCTCCCATCGCACCACCTCCCATCACACCACCTCCCATCACACCACCTCCCATCACACCACCTCCCATCACACCACCTCCCATCGCACCACCTCCCATCGCACCGCCTCCCATTGCGCCGCGGCCGGTTTGAACCACATCGATCTGTTGGCTGCTTAAAATGTAACTAGATGCATTGCATCATTGATCGCGTATCGAGACGTGCATCAAATCGATCTCGGGAGGGTGAGAGACGCACCGATTGGGTAGGGGGGGGGGGGTTGGGGGGTGAAGCTGATGGAGTGCTAAGAGTACCATCGGGTCTGCCATAATTCCTAAAATAATTCCATAAGTCCAAAGGTGTGGCCTATTTACATGTTTTACTTATAATTATACTATCGTTCTATTGTGATTCTATTTCATTTGGTTTATATCCCATTTTATTTTATTCCATATTTTTTTTTATTTTTTTTTGTTAAATTAATGTCGCCCCGAAAACGACCAAATCAAATTCCTTGTCTGTGAAAACTGCTTGGCAATAAAGACCTTTCTGATTCTGATTCTGATTCTGATTCTGATTCTGATTCTGATTCTGATTCTGATTCCGACGAACAACGTCATGAACTAACCACACTTGAATTCTCAGAAATAAACTCCAACATAGTAACACCAGCAGAGCTACTTTTCCTTGTCGTTCCCCCTGTGTGTGTGTGTGTGTGTGTGTGTGTGTGTGTGCGCGTGTGTGTGTGTGTGTGTGTGTGTGTGTGTGTGTGTGTGTGTGTGTGTGTGTGTGTGTGTGTGTGTGTGTGTGTGTGTGTGTGTGTGTGTGTGTGTGTGTGTGTGTGTGTGTGTGTGTGTGTGTGTGTGTGTGTGTGTCTTTCTTTCACTACCGTGTGCCTATGTGTGTTATAGCTATCTGTTATAGATACCATTAATTAACCGGCTCACATGCCCGGGCCCTGGCAGCCTGTGCGGAGCCGCAGACCAGCGGTGTGGCTCCCCTCTCAGTTTCCAGCCTCCACTTCCCCGGGTCGGCCCTCTCTGTGCGTCACATTTGCATTGGATTACCAGCCAGTGGCGTAAATACGACTCCATCACTGGGATTTCTCTGTAGTAATTAGGCCAATGAGAAAGCCTGCTCCCCCTCAGTCCCTGCTATATCCAGTTCAGAGTAAAAAAAGAAATAGAAAGAAAGAAAGAAAGAAAGAAAGAAAGAAAGAAAGAAAGAAAGAAAGAAAGAAAGAAAGAAAGAAAGAAAGAAAGAAAGAAAGAAAGAAAGAAAGAAAGAAAGAAAGAAAGAAAGAAAGAAAGAAAGAAAGTTACAAATTCCATCGTATGTATTCCGGTTCAAGGATATTCGATCGTAAATCATATGATAAAAAACTAAATCGGTCCACGGCTGCAGTGGATTACTATTTCCATTGCTTTGTCTAAGTATGTGTATCCATATTTAACAGATCCCAGGCAGCTGCTGGCCTGATTTGATCCTCGAAAACGGTGAATTCTGTCCAGGACTGTGTGGCTGGTTTGAATAGGTGACTTATTCCGCAGCAGATTCCACTTGTTTTTGCTCGTTAGGAAGCAGGGAAAGAAACCACATGAGATTAATCCAAAATCACTCGTTCTATCATTTTTTATTGTGTTGGCGGAGTCGGCGGGAGACTTCGTCATGATTAAACATTGCTTTACAGGGGGCAGGTGGCGCACAGAGATTACGTTTGTCACCAACACCGGGAGACACTAGGATTCGCCTGTTCGAATCCAGCTCCCGGCGTTGCTATCAGCTTGGCTGTCCTCTCACACTGATACAATTGGCTGTATCAGGGGGTGGGAAAGCTGAAGGGTGGGTCCTGGGCGTTGTGGACAGCGACCCCTACAGTTCGGTCGGAGCGCCTGCTCAGCGAGGGTTGGAACTGAGGAGAGATAGTGTGGCCTCCCACACGCTACACTCTCCCCGGTGAGAACCTGCGCGGCCAGGTTGGCCTGCCCCAGGCTGCACATGCGTCGGAGGAAAGCATGTGACAGTCTCCGGTCTCCCGGACCAACAGTAGGGGAAAGTACGCAACAACCAGGAAGGGTGGGATGGGAGAAAAATCAGGAAAAAAGGAGGGGAAGAAAGATAAAAAAAAAAAAAAAAAAAAAACATTGCTTTACGCTAGTCGACAGTGGCTTAGGAGGTAGAGCAGTCGTCTGGTAATCCAGCTCCTCACAGGCAGCGTATCGAAGTGTCCTTGAGAAACTTTACCCCTGTTTGCTCCCGATGAGCCGGTCGGTACCTTGGTGGTGGTCACCTCCTACTACCACTACTATAACTACTATTACTATTACTACTGGTGGTCACCTCCACCGTGTCAAAGTGCTGTTTACCATTTACTACTACTACTAAATCAAATCAAATTTAATTATAGGGCCCGACAACACACGTTAATGTCCCCATGGGCCGTACAGATCTTCTTTAAACAAGTCAAGAAGACAACATAACAATAAGTCAAGAACAGAACAAGAACACCATAGGGTCCAAACATTTTTTAGATGAATGCAAATAAATGAAAGAATGCAAGCACTCCCAGACATACCCCACGCGAAGGTAAGGAAAAACTCACTAAAACCTAACAATAGGGAAAAAAAGCTCCACAGGCAATGTGGAGGAGAGAAACCTTAGAAGGGCCGTTCAAGGGGGGATCTCCCTTCTTAGATGTCGGTGATAGTAGTGTTGCAGACGGACAGTTGGTAAGCATGCACTCATGTGTGTGGTGAAACACAGATGAGTGCATGCAATAGCAACTGTACATTTTGAAAAATTAAAGATAGAGCTAATAGCGATAGCAACTGAACATTTTGAAAGATTAAAGATAGAGTTGATAGCGGATCTATTTGAGGCACAGGGGCGGCGCAAGAGGGTCACGTCCTCCCCGTCTTAGTCACGGGACATTCAACACTCCGGTCGTTGCTCAGGGACAGCCGGAGACAGTCCCTACTACTGCTACTACTATTACTATTACTACTACTACTGCTACTACTATTACTATTACTATTACTACTACTACTATCACTATTACTGCTACTACTATCACTATTACTACTACTACTACTACTACTACTACTACTACTACTACTACTACTACTACTACTATCACTATTACTACTACTACTACTACTACTACTACTACTACTACTACTACTACTACTACTATCACTATTACTACTACTACTACTACTACTACTACTACTACTACTACTACTACTACTACTACTACTACTACTACTACTACTACTACTGCTACTACTATCACTATTACTACTATCACTATTACTGCTACTACTACTACTGCTACTACTATCACTATTACTACTACTACTACTACTACTACTACTACTACTACTACTACTACTACTACTACTACTACTACTACTACTACTACTACTACTACTACTACTACTACTACTACTGCTACTACTATCACTATTACTACTATCACTATTACTGC